>NC_141299.1:2282500-2387500 GCF_037954325.1 Fistularia commersonii | reverse complement strand
TCATACCAATACTAATACTAATATTCATACTAATACTAATACTAATGCTAATACTAATACTAATACTAATACTAATACTAATACTAATACTAATACTAATACTAATACTAATACTAATACTAATACTTTTAGTATTTGCAATGATCGTTATAATGCTTCTGATGGTAATATTTGCAAAGATTACATACTATAGATAACAATAGCAGCTCGCCCCCCCCCCCCCAGCTGCTCTCCGGATCACGTGTATCTTCAGCTGAAGTTTGAAGATGTAACCTGTGACTGGTACTCTGACATCACTTGAGACAGCTGCCGGAGGAGGCGCGCGGCCTCCTGGATGAGGCGGTGCCTTGCCGACCTTCTCGTCTGCATGAGCAGACGGATCTGGACAGAAGCGGCGGAGCCTCAAAAGAGGCTCTTTTAAGGTCGTTCGATCAAACCGAACGTCCGTTCACGCGCTCCCCCCGTTTGCCCCCTAGCTGCGTCCGCCGCCAGCACCGTGCGCCTGGATTAGAGGCTGATGTCTAATCTCACGCTAAACCCGGCCCGCTAATCTGTGTGTTAGCACTTCTTAGCTCACAGCGTGACATCCCACGAGCTGACCTCGCCACACCCTGCAGCCGCGTCTTTGTTCCCCGGGTAACTCGCCGTGCGTACACGTGCACAGGCACGACACTTCCCGGCACGCTAAGCTAACAGTAAGAGCAAGTGCTGTGTGGGAATGGGCGGAGCTGCTGCCGTGGCGGCGACCACGGCGGCGACCACGGCGACCAGGTGTGCAGGTTCTCAGAGCCAGTGGAGGAACAGCTCAACGCTGGTGAGTCTGACGGCATCTAACCGCCCCTCAAATGACGTGCAATTACATTATAACCATGTGGACACACACACACACACACACACACACACACACACACACACACACACACACACACACACCCCTTGGCTGTGAGACAGTAGAGTATGTTTGGACCAGTGGTGGTAGAAAAGAGAAGGTTTGACCTCAAAGCTCTCATGCGTCGTTCCTGTGACGCATCTTCTCCCGATCACAGGAGATCTCGGGTCCATCAGCCGCGTGGAGACGCCTAAAGTAGGGCATGAAATAGGGATGTCAGCCTCATTGTGTGCCTGGCGAAGCCTTTGATTGGTTGAAAGTGACGGAATCTGAAAGCAAGAGTGAGATCGTGGGCGTAAACCCTCAGCCCAGAGACCTGGGCAGACCTTCTGGAGCTGCAGAGCGGGCTCTCGGGAGGAGATTTACGAGACACTTAGAAGGAGATCACCGTTTTATAATCTTCTCTTTTTCACCCTTTTCTCTGCTTCTGCCCACAACCTCCAGCCCTCTTTCATTTCCCTTTTATTGCGTCCTCAGCCTCCAACTCCACCTCCACCTCCACCTCCTGCCTCACCATCACCCCCACACCCCGACACTTTTTGGTGGGTAGTAAACGGTAAAACCTACTTTGGGAGGAAGGTCATGTGGAACGCTAAATCACATGCAGGTGCCCTTAAACGCTGACGGGAGGGCGGGATGGAAAAGCTCACACACACACACACACACACACACAGCCCCTCATTTAGCTGGCAGTAATTTGCCTGAGTAAGTGACAGGGTTATTGTAAGGCTCTCATTAAGCGAGGGGGCTGCCGATGAGCGTCAGACTGGAGGGGATAAATTCAAACCGCCGCGCCGCTTTTACTGCCCGCCAGCCGCTGCTTTCATGTGCTGCGAGACGGCGGCCGTGGAGAACGACCTCACTTTCATACACAACATGGAGATATGCCTAATGGAGGGTAAGACCGGCGGCGCCACTCCGCTCGCCAGGAGTCACTTCCCGTGGGGGGTCAGGAGGTCGGACGGACCGGGACGCGGAGCAAGGTCACTGCCTCCATGAGCCACTTTCATCTCAGCAGGAGAGAGGAAGGGAGGAGGAGCGGGTGGATGGAGGGGGGGAAGTGGAAAAAAAATGGGAATTAGAGCCTAATCTGGAGCTCCGGGAGGAAGATGAGGGTCAGGTTGTGCAGATCTTTCATGCTGACCACCCACTCTGGGTGAACATCTCAACGTCCAACCAGAGTGGGGACAAGCCCCAACCTCAGACCTTCTCTCTGAAGAACATGGGGGACAGCAGGCACGCTGGCAGGGGGTTAGGTGTCTGGATGCGTCGACACACACACACACACACACACGGACACACACACAGGGGCAGAGGAGGTGGATCTTCTATTGCAGCAGATGTTTGGTGATGTGATGGCTTCATGGAGCTGATCAAGGCCTTCAGTGATTTCATATCCAGAGGAGCATCAGATCATTACTCAGAGTACAATGACTGTCAAAAACCTGTGTGTGTGTGTGTTGCTGAGATGATCCTGGATGTAATCTTCATGTAGCTTAACCTCTGCCCACAGGGTATTATAGAATGTCTGTTTTGCAGTCAGTGTGTGTGTATGTATGTGTGTGTGTGTGTGTGATGTGCTTGTCATGAAAACTCACTGACCTGATCATCTCTGTGTACGTCTGGTGACCCCGATCCACCTAATGAAGAGCACCATAGCAGCCATGTTGTGTGTGTGTGTGTGTGTGTGTGTTTGCATGCTAATCTCCAGTTGTATAGCTGAATTGGTGCAGTGTGTATCTCCTGAGGTCTCTGACTCCACTCACACACACACACACACACACACACACACACACACACACACACACTCACCAGTCCACACACACACCAGTTACTAGCATCACAACGGCCGTCCTGCCGTTCAGAGGTTGGATGATAGATCCAGCTGGTTCTCCATCAAAATGTCTTCAGGACATGGATCCGATCCACCTCCCCAGACGTGGTCCACCAGCCGATGTCCGGAGGTCGGGCTCCGAAGCGGAAGTTTCTGGAGATCCTTGAGGACGAACCAAACACAAACAAAAGCAGGTCGAGCGGATCGAGAGTCAGATGTTTCACCCAGATCGGTGGGGTCCAGGTCCTCTTTGGTTCCCCAGGATGGAGTGACAGAACCCCGGTTCCTCATTAGCTTCTCGCTCCGTTCTCCAGCAGCGCCAGGAGATTAAAATTGCATATCCCCGGGAGCAAAACACCAATTACCCGTTTCTTGCCGGAAGCAAAAGCAATCGCGGGGGTTCCTCCTGGTTCCTGGCTCCTGGCAGGACCCTCTTCCTCACAGTTCCTTCTCCAAGGCTCTGCTCAGAAGGAGTCCAGCCTCGGATCTCCTTCCTACGTCCCTTTGAAGGCCCTCAGCAGAGCTTCTCATTCCAGTGGCTTCTCCGCTCGTCTCACCTTCCTCCCAAACATCTGTGCGCATGTGTTAGCATGCGTGTCGTGTAGCACGTTGCTTCCTGAGGTGGTTCCAGCCGCTCCACAGCCCAGGAATGCACCCGGCCCGCGCGTCTGCGGTGACGCCCGCCGACGCCCGCGTCTGTCGGCACCTCAACGACAGGATGCTAACATTAGCTGCAGATCTGCGGAGCCCAAACATCTTGTCCCCGGTGTGGTTTGCAAAGCCGCTCTTTTCCTTCCAGCCTTCTTCTGTCGCTGCACTCAGCGCCGCAGCTCTCGCTCTCGCTCGTCCTTCAGGACCAGCTGACGTTAACGGGTCCAAGCAGAGACTGTGTCTCCATGACAGAAGCAGAGGATCCTCTCCGACGTGCAGGTCGCCTTCACCGCCGCCCAGATGTTCTCTGGAAAGCTTTGGCCCTGTCTTATGGTGGTCTTCATCGGTCAGGGTGGACCTCTGGACCTCAGACGGGTGCTGAAGGTTGGCTTGGGCGGGAAGGAGCTACCTGTGGGGGTGCTCTCTGATCGGTGGGTGGATCGGTGGGTCCTCTCTGAGGCCTTCACAACCTTCTGATCAACGATTCGAACGAGTAGATACAAAGAGTCGAAGGTTGGTGTTTGTTCAAAGACCTCAGCGGGTTCATGTCTGAGTCCAGATGGTCCCACCTGAACACAAAACCCGGTGGGCTTTACCTCTCCCTACTGATCTCCATAGAAGATCTTCAGATTGATCTCCACAAAATTGGTCCCGACCTGGAGGACGGAGTCGGCATCAGAGGGTTTGGATCTCTACGATCAGATCATCTCTCCATCGCTTTTTCATCTCGTTCTCCTGGAGGACCCACGCCGGCTGTGTGGAGGCCGCACACACACACCACTCTGCATGTCCTGCTTGATCCGTGTTGGCGGGTCCACCTTGCAAGATCTGGAACCCAAAGCCTCCTTCATCACCTCTGGCCTGCAAAATATGGACTGAAAAAAGAAGTGAGAAGAAGTGAGATGATGGCTGGTGAGGAGCAGTTTAGGAGTTAGTGGTGAGGAGGTGCCTCCTGCTCCGCCTGGCAAACACAGTGTGAGCAGGCAGCACCGATGAAAGATTCATGGAGACACTGAAATGAAGGCGTCTCCTCTTCTGCTCCACTTATCCTGGTGGACAAATCCTGCCCCGCAACACACACACACACACACACACACACACACAAAAACACAAACACACACGCCTGGAACCTGCCAAATGTGGGGGGGCAGTGATGCATACAGCTGTGGGGCACTTATTCACCCTCAGCCTCCCTAGACGTGGGCGCACACACACACACACGCACATGCACACACACACACACTCACCGGGCCTCGGGCCGATGTGCCATCAAGAGACGGATGCTGCAGACTGCTTTCGAGGCTGTCTGGCAGATCGTGTGCGTGTGTGTGTGTGTGTGTATGTGTGTGTGTATGTGTGTGTTTGTCCGACGTGGTCCAGGCACGGGAGCTCCATCCATCTCCGGTTCTGCAGAGATCAGACGGCTCCATGCGGGCCTTTGCGCAGCCGATGACATCCCGAGGCCACAGAGAGCCGTCAGCCATCTCTGAATCCATCCCATAATAATTCCACAAGACTTAATCCTCATTTGACATTTGGGGGAGGCTCAGGGTCGTCGCGCAGAGGACGGGGAGGTCCGGCGTCGGACATGCCGCCCTCCCGGGAGATGGGTGAAGACAGAACTCCCAATGGATTCTTTTGGGTCACTCCTTGCTTGCACCTTTCTCTGTAGTTACTTGTAGTAAAAAAAAATCTACATTTCCTTTATTTTCTTCAAATCAGCAGGAATATTAGAGAATAATCCGCTGGTTTGTGAAAGGGATGACCGATGACAGCGGAGGCAGCCGCTCCGCTCGGTACGCCGGCCTCCCCTGATGCGTGAGTAGGAGTCCGTTTTAGATGTTTTGTGATTAACTGCGGCGCTTCGCTCCTCCAGGAGAACATCTGAGGATGTGCCCTCAGGGTCCAACCTGCTGCACCAGCGCCATGGAGGAGAACCTGGCCGGCCTGAGCGCCCGGGAGACGGAGACGCTGATCCGGGAGGCGGGCCGGGCCCTGCAGGGCGTCTTCACCACGCTCTACAGGAGCTTCGACGGTGAGTGTGCACGTGGCAGTGTGCACGTGTGCGGCCCCCACGGATAAACACTCATTACGGCCCCGGACGCCAGCCCGGGGAGTGTGTGTTTGCAACAAGCGCACCGCACCCGGGGTGTGTGTATGTGTGTGTGTGTGTGTGTGTGAGATGGGGACCCCTGACTGGTTGTTATAATGAGAGCAGAGTCAGCCAGACACAATGAAATGTGATAAGCCGATCCCCTGATCTCGTTGGGGCACACACACTCACACACACACACACTCACACACACACAGCCGTGTCCCCCGGGGCAGTGGCTGGTGCTGCTAATGAGCAGTTGACCCACTGAGGAGGCAAAGTCTGCAGATCAGAGCACATCAGTGGACCAGTAGCAGCCCGGACACACACACACACACACACACACACACACACACACACAGACAGACAGGCAGTGGGGGCTTGAAGGGGGTTGTTGATGGCTGTGAAGCCAGAATCGATGCCAATGGCTCCGTATGGACCTCCTGCCGTCCATCGACCTCCGTGGCCGAATCCACGCTCGTCTCGTGCAGCCTCCAGATGTGGCGTCACGGTCCGCGCCGGACCTTTGTAGCCCGAAGGCGTCTCCCTCCTGAGCCTCTGCGGGAAGCGATTAGCCGCTGCTTCACAAACACTTTCCAGAGAACCGGTGGTTAACCCCCCCTCCAGTAAGGCTCCAGCCAGGTTCGTGGGTCCGTTCTCCAGGCACGGCGCTTTACTGGAAAACACGTTTGAATTCCCCGGTCTCGCCTCATTTGCATAACCGGCCTCTTGGTCAATCGTGTCCCTCCGGGCCTCTGTGTAACGCTGTAGATAAATACTCTGGGAGAAGCTAGATGTTATCATGGATGTTCTGTCCCCGCCTTCAAGCAGAGGGAGCTGCTCGGAGAAGATGCATCCGTCGGCCGTGAGATGAAGCTGAGACCGTTCCGTAAAACCCACGCGGGGGTTCATCGGGTCCACGTCTGCGGTCGGTTTCTGCAGCTGAGCAGATCTTCTGCTGTGCCCCCCCCCCCGCTGCCTCGCTGTTCCGCACACACACACACACACCGGGGAACCATCTGAGAAGATGATGTATCTTCTCCTGCTCTATCGATTGACATTCCCTAACCCGTGAGTCCGGCGCGGAGTGGACCTCTGAGCCGGCCGATCCATACCAGCTTTATCACCCCGCCGGTGTGCGCGCCATGTCCTCCGCCAGCTTCCGATGATCCGACCGCGGACGCTCAGAGATATATCAGTAGAAGGGAGACGCTGACGGCCAGGGGGGATTCAGAAGAACTCGAGACGGCCTAGATGTTTGTCTTCTGTGTCGCTCCAAACAAATCAAGCCTTGTCCCGCCCCCCCAGCGTACTTCACCGAGCTGCACGGCCAATCGGAGCGGTCCCTCCAGGTGGCGCTGTCTCCCCTCGGCGCCTTGTATTCCCAGAACACGCGGCTCTACGCGGACCTCTACTCGGACCTGCGGCTCTACTACAGGGGCACGGCCCTCAACCTGGACGAGACCCTGTCCGAGTTCTGGTCCCGCCTGCTGGAGCGCACCTTCAGGACCTCCAGCCCCGCAGAGGTGAGGACAAAGCTCCGGGGGATTCTCAACCTTATGGAGAAGGAAAGCATCATATTGTTTACTCCAGATTTACTGACAACTATGATCTACAAGAAAAAAAAAATAGGAATAAAATGAAATAAAATAAAATAAAATAAAATAAAATAAGATAAAATAAAATAAAATAAAATAAAATTAAATTAAATTAAATTAAATTAAATTACACGTTTCAACACTGCACATGACCATTGTAAAGTTGTCTTTATTTGGTTTATTTGCTCTCCAACATGTTCACAACAGTCCTGTGTCTCACAGGTCGGCCTGTCAGAGGACTACCTAGAATGTGTTGCTAAGCAACAGGAGACACTCCGGCCGTTCGGAGACATCCCGCGGGACATGAAGGCGAAGGTGATTCGGGCCTTCTTCACGGCCAGGTCGTTCGTCCAGGCCTTGATCATCGGGAGCCAGGTGGTCAGGAAAGTCTCACAGGTGAGTGTGTGTGTGTGTGTGTGTGTGTATGTGTGTGTGATGAAGATGCGCACAGACCCCTGGAAAAACCTCAAAGCTGCCTCAGACAGGATGTGTGAAGGCGACACCCTGAGTCAGTGAGATCAGACATTAAGCGATTTTTAATCAACCTTCTCGGCGGAGCTAAATCCTCCTAATCTGCGTCCGAGCACGGCTGAACGTTCCTCGGCGAGGCAGCGAGCGTCCCCAGGAGCTTCTTCTGCGCAGGAGCGCTGAGACCCGAGGTCGCCCGGGGGGTCCGTGCAATTACGGCAGCGTAATGGAGGATGTTTTGGTCAGCCAGAGCTGAGAAGAAGAGCAGATTTGTGAGGCATCTACATCCTACACATGGAAGAGTGGAGATCAGGCTCAGATGGAGCTCTGACCTTTGCTCCTCTCTGGCGCTTCATCACCAACTGCCGTACTTTGTGGAGCATAAGCCGCAATGCGTCATAAGGCCCAATATCAGTCGACGCGTTATGATAAAACATACGATTTATAAAGACAAACAGTCAGTTTAGTCGTACCTTATTCAAGTAATTCAGCCGTTCAATAACCTGCTGTTCAATGTTGTCCTCTCACTGTGGCCATCTCGCTTTTTTCCTGTTTGGTCTTCTTTACCTGGCGCACTTCATCTGCTTGCTTCCTCTACTTGTGAACCATTGATTCATTCATGTTGAATTCTTTGGCGGCAGCTCTATTTCCATCATCTCCTCTGTGCCATTTTGGAGGTCCTCACACACATAAATGTACAGTAACATTGTATTGCAGCGCAGTCCGAACTGTTCTCTGTTGGTTTATGGTTGCCAGCGATAGCGGACACCTGATGTTAGCGTGAGGTTGGAACAACATCATACTCCAGCACTACATCATTAGTGACATCGCAACCCATTTTCAACCAAGATCCCACTTTGACACGTCGTCCCCGTGTCGGGTGGGAACGCTCCGACAATCGATCAAGCGGAGCGGCTTGGTCGCTTCCCAAAGTCGTACTAAAACGATCTGACAGATGTGTGAGCTCAGTGTGCCGCGTAGAATCGGTTGGAGGTCAGTAAGCACAACAAGAATTCATACGTAAGGCGCAGGGAGGATTTTTTGGAGAAAAAGGATTTAATTGCGCACAAATACGGCAAGTCATTCTTTCCCTGAACACCTTGTAGTGTATGAATGCCCGTCAGGTGGCCCGTTGTCCCCCTAATCTCCTGCTCTGTCCTGGAAAACCCTCTCTAGGTGTCCCTGAGTCCCGAGTGCGAGAAGGCCCTCATGAAGCTGGTCTACTGTCCTCACTGCCGAGGCCTGGCCTCCACCAGACCCTGCAACGACTACTGCTCCAACGTGATGAAGGGCTGCCTGGCCAACCAGGCTGACTTGGACCCCGAGTGGGAGAACCTCATGGGTGAGCCTCAGGAGGCGCGGCAGGCAAGGGAGGGCGAAGCCAGGGGCGACCGGGTGGCTCAGTGTTGTATCTTCTCCCGGTTCGACAGACACGCTGGTCCAGGTGGCGTCCAGTTTCGGCGCGGAGCCCAGTCTGGACGTGGTTCTGTCCTCCATCCCGGCCCGGATCTACGAGGCCGTGCAGCTCCTGCAGCAGAACATGGACTCCTTCACTGCAAAGGTAAGACGCCCGAGGACGTCTTATCGCTCGAAGGCACTCGGAAACGGAGGTCTTTCCGGAGCTCAGGGGTCAGCGCGCGCCTGCGGACCGGAGCCTCCGCAAACGTTTATCGGACTTACCCGTCACCTCTGGGCTAATCCTCCGTAGCGGCTCAGCGTTATCTTCACGAGACACCTTCAGACTTCAGCCGGCGCATATCCAAGTCCTGAGGATGCCGGGGGGTGAAGACACGCGCTCTCAGCGGCGTCTTCATACTCGTGCACTTTTCTGGTTCCCGGCGTGTAGGTGGTCCCGGCGCTGCGAGTCCTGCATACGTTCCTGCGCACGTTCCTTCGCACGTTCCTGCGCATGTTCCTGCGTGTCGACCGCGGGTTGGAGGTTGCGGTGGTTTGACCCGCCGTCGAGCAGGAAATGCTCCAACCTCCAAACCGCCGCAGGCAACCGGAGGCCTGGAATGACAGGAGAAAAGAAAGTGAGAGGAGGTGTGGAGAAGTCTCCGGTCGAGGGCGGCGCCCTCTAGTGGTCGGGTTTAGCACTGTGTTTTCATAACCTCCAGTCTCCAGCTGCAGAGCGTTCACACTGATGGACGTCCGTGTCACATCTGCGCTCCCGTCCAACCAGGTGCACCAGACCTGCGGAAGCCCAGGGGAACCCGGGACGGGGAACCCCGTTCCTCACGTGCCGACCAAGAAGAGCGGCTCCCTGACCGCCTCCGAGTACAAGCCCTCACCCACCGCCGGGCTCAGGCTGGAGATGCAGGTGTGAAGTCCTGCCAGAGAGAGCGCGCTCGGCACAGCCCGGTGCAGATATTCAGAGTGTTCACCACGGTACAGCCGTGGTCCTGGGATGGAGGCTCTGAAACTTCTGACCAACCATTTCCTCTGGACCTCCTGCCCCTCAGGTGTCAGATCTGTCCAGTAAGCTCAAGGAGATGCAGCGGTACTGGCTCCAGCTCCCCGTCGCCCTCTGCAGCAAACTGGCCCCCCCCGCCGCCGCCGCCGGACAGGACAAGTGCTGGAACGGTATCTCCAAAGGCAGGTGAGATACAGACCAGAACTGGGACTCCAGCCGGGATCCAGTGGAGGACATCCGGTCCAAACTGGTTCTTCTGTCAGCTCCTTCATCCTCTTTCAGCGTTGATGTTTGGAGCCAGCCGTCTTCTGCACTGGCTAATGACAGCATGAATATACAGAACACACACACACACACACACACACACACACACACACACACACACGCACACACACACACGTTCATCCACGTACACACTCACAACTTCATCCACATTCCAATGGAGTTCAGAGTGATCCAATGGCATGTATATTTGTGTATATATGTGTGTGTTTTTTGTTCGTGTGTGTGTGTGAGTGTGTGTGTGTGTGAATGACGTGACAAAAAGCTATGGAGTGAGTGACTGTGAAGGTGTTTAAACATTGCTCTGCAGCGCCCCCCTGTGGAGAGCTGTGGGAGTACTCGTCCTGCTGGAGGTCCTCAGGTGGAGCTGCTGCTTTCAAACTTCAATAACTTAGTATATATGACTATAACTTACTATTTTACGGGAATCAGCATAGTGGAGCTCAGGGATCTGAGTCTCTTTCGGGTCTTCAGAGACGTGTTCTCAACTTGTCCGTTGAGGTGCCCGGAGCCTGAAGGACCGGCTGGTGGCCTATCAGAGGCCGATCTTTGAGATGGGCCGAAGATGCCAGGACATTCATTCCGATCCGAAGCTAATGCTGACATTCTTTGGCCGAAGCAGCCGTGATACCACAGCCTCCTCCTCTTCCCCAGGTACCTTCCCGAGGTGATGGGCGACGGTCTGGCCAATCAGATCAACAACCCGGAGGTGGAGATCGACATCACCAAGCCCGACATGACCATTCGCCAGCAGATCATGCAGCTGAAAATAATGAGCCACCGTCTGAAGAACGCGCTGGACGGGAACGACGTGGATTTCCAGGATGCAAGTGGGTTTCACTCCGACTCTGCCTCACCTCCTTCTCCTTCTTCTGCTTCTTTGGGCTGCTCCTTTCAGGGGGTTCTAAAGCCAATCACCAGCCTCCATCCAGCTCTCAACCAATCACCAGTCTCGATCCAACCCTCAGCCAATCACCTGTCTCCATCCAACCCCCTCCTCTCACACCACCAACCTTCCTGTCCTCTCTCCTTCCTCTCTGGTCTTCCCTAGACCTCCTCCAACCTTCTACCCAGATCTTCTCCATCCCTCCTCTGTCCAAACCATCTCAGTCCAGAACATCTAACCTGTGCCGTCCCTCTGATGGACTCTTTTGTGATCCTCTCCGTCCTCCTCACTGCCAAAGAGGAACCTCCACACCTCCATCTCTGCTGCCTCCAGCCGTCTTCTGCTCAGTGTGTCCAAAGCAGACCTCCTGACTGCTCTGTGCTGCGTCTCTATGGCTGATGCCCATATTCTTCTGTTCCTCAGGCGATGATATGAGTGGCTCTGGCAGTGGGATGTGTGTGAGCGGCCACTGCTCCTGGACCCGTCCAGGACTCTACATCTACCCCCCGGATAACAACCGGGTCCGTGGGGCGGCCGCGGCGCCACCCGCCGCCGTCCCGCTGCTCCTCTCTGCCGCCGCCGCCCTCGCCCTGCTGCTCCAGCGATGATGGACCGCCTGGTGTCAGCCTGACGTCCGGAGCCGGGCCGGACCTCCAGACGGACCGACGGGTTTGGGGTGGGGCGGACTGTTACTTTGCCAAATGAAAAGAAAAGAAAAAGCGAGTGGACGGGAGGAGGGTCTCCTCCGGGAGGAACCAGACCTTTACTCTTCTGGGCGGTGACGGGGATGGGGAGGAGGAGGAGAAGAAGGAGGAGCAGGGGGCCCAAACGGCTGCTTCTCTGGGCCTTTGTTTGAGGGAAGGCTGTCCGGCAGGGCACACCTCTGTATGTGTGTGTGTGTGTGTGTGTGTGTGTGTGTGTGTGTGTGTGCAGGAGCTGCCAGCCTGCAGTGTACAGTCATAGCTTAGCTGCTGGATCCCAGCCGTCTGTGCTGTATCTCTATGATGTGGAGGTGTGTGTCGGCACGAGGAGGACGGGTCGCACTCTTCAGACCTGGTGCTGCAGACTTGATGTTTGCAGACATGGTGTCTGCAGCTCCAAACTCACCTTCACCGTTTTCCCCGCCGCGTCTTCAAGCCGTCCGTGGCCTCCAGAAGAAACGTGGTGTTCTGCGTCCGTGGCAGGAAAACACTGATCACCCGTGGAAAGATGAAGAACCCTCAAGTAGCATGGACAAGGTTTTAGAAGACAAATAGAAGATCACCAGATCCTGGTTCTCCACTGCAGCTTTCAGGTTCACGGCTCAAACATCTCGATGATCTAGGTGGTGGTGGTGGTGGTGCACCAAATGGAGGACTTCAAGAGCCGGACTTCCCGAATATAACAAGCAAACTGAGAAACGGTGCTTTGAGTTTGTGGCTTTGGGTCTGGAAGAACCTCCCGCTACCCAGAAGACCTCTCCTTTGCGCGGCCTGCAGAGGAGGAGACCTCTAGGACATCAGCCGAAGCTGCAGAGACCCACTCCTGGTCTCTGATCTCCTGCTGCATCTGAACCCCACACCTGAGCTTGGACTGTTCCTCGCAGATGTTCCATGCGTTGCTGAGGATGATCTTCAGCCCGGAGACATGGAGCAGACCTGAAAGCACGCGCGGCCACAAACATCTGGAGACCCCGACACGGCTGGATAACACCAACCGGCGCTGGATCGGAGCAGAAGAATTGTCCTCCAAGGGTTTGCTTCAGTCTGGTCCAGGAGAAGGTCTCTGCAGGACCTGGTCCAAGACAGGACTTCACTTTATTTCAGTTCACACTGTGAGGGATCTGCTGCAGACACACACACACACACACGCGCATGCACACGGACGCACACACACTCACACAAACAAACACACACACACTGTGTATCCACGGTCCACCTGTGTATTCAACCCGTGTCCTTCATTAAAGTGTCTGATGGTCGCCCTGAGTTTGTCGCTTCCATTTGACCACCTGGAGATGTATGTTCTCCTGAGGTATGAGAGGATCTTCTCCATGGTTCAGAGGGACCTGCTGGGTCTTCCTGGTATCTGATGTCGGTGTTAGACTTCAGACCATGTTTTGATCCATCACTCTTCACTTCAGGTCCCTGGACCCATGACCAGAATATCAGGTAGAACATGCATGTATGGATTTGTTGCAGGTCTCCACTGTGCTGCTGCTCTGACGTTCAGTCTCGGCGTGAAGACCAAACCCAGATGGATCAGACGGAGAACCGCGGCCTCAGGTCTGGAGGCGCCGATTGCTGGAGATGGTCTACAACATGGTCATATCTCAATCCATCCCCACAAAACTCATGTACTGGATGATCACAAACCACACACACTCTTCTGGAAGATCTGGAGGTGTTCTCATGACTGGGACGGCATTGGACCTTCTACAACTCCTCTGCTCTCCAGGTTCCAACCCAGCTGGTCTCTGCTTTTTGTTGTTCCACCTTTTATTAAACAATCTCATGCACAGTTCCCCCTTTCAGAGGATCCACACACACACACACACACATATTGATTGAAAGGTTACAACTGGCCTTCTCATGACGTGTTGTCATGCTGGTGGACGTGAAGCTCCTCAGGCCAGGTGCGCCGATGCACCTGTGACCTCTGGCTCCGCCCCCTCGCCTGCTTCACCTGCTACTGCTTAGCTCAGTGTGAGGTGTGTGTGTGTGTGAGACACCCGAATGTTCTGGTTGCTCCTCGAGGCCTGATTCTCCATGAAGCTTTTTTAAAATCACTGGGAACTTTTCATTTTGTTCTCCCTTCATGACGAGGTCCGTACAAAGGAAAGGACTAGGAGGATCATCTGTTGCTTGAACCTCCAAGAAGAAAAAACATTTGGACTCTGGAGGAGCACACAGCAGGTGTGGAAGCTCAGATGATTTGGACAATGGCTACGTAGCGGCCCAAACAAAGCAGTCGGTCAGGGGGAAAGTGACCGCTGGTAGAGGGATCTCCAGTCAGCCGTGAAGGATCTCCTCCAGATGGACTGATGTGGATCAGAAGCTGCCCCCCCTCAACCCCCCCCACATCCCCAGCAGGGGGCCTCCCTCCGCCTGCAATACCGCCTTCCGCCGCTAGGTGTCGCTCTCAGTACGCGGCTGGCTCACGGCTCAGGCCGGACGAGAACGGGTGATTGGTTTACGAGCGGCCGTGCTCGCTCCTGATTGGCCGAGAAGCCGCGGGGGCGGGGCCGGCGGGCCGCCGCTGCCGCCTGCCGGTGCGCCGCCGCGGAGGATGGAGATGTGAGCGCTCACCGGAGGAAGCCCGACTCTGCCTGCGTGGGACTGCTACGCGCCGGAGGATGACGGGAGAGGAGCGGCGTGGAGCCTCCACGGCCGCCTGGGCGGCGGTTCTCCTCTGGGCGGTGACCTCGGCGGGCGCCGTTGAAGGTAGGAGCTGCCCGGACCTCCTGACCAGGAGGACGCTCACTCTGTCTGTCAAACTCATCTTCTCCTCCTGAGATCCTCTCTCTCTCTCTCTGGAGCCTTGAATGGACGGGCTGAACTCTGCAGACCTTCTGAACGTGGTGCTGGAGAATGTGTGGAAGGAGGGTCCAATAGATAAAAAGCCCTCAGAGAACCTTTTCCACGGTCTCTCGGTGTGAATGTGTGAACTTTGAGGGCGATGCTGGCAGGGTCCTCCCTGCTGTCCATCACATCCATGCAGATGATGGTTGGAGATACTGTTCCCCTGAGGAGGTGACCTGATGTGAGATGTTCCCTGTGATGGAGAGCTCTCCTGGCTCCGGGGAAACTCGAGATGTTTGAAGTTAGATAAGGAGCAGGGATGGGAAATCATTGCGAGGCGCGGATTGATGGATTGATGGATGGATGGTTGGATGGATGGATGTGAGGAGACCCTCTGAGCTGAGGTGTTCCTGGACTGGGTTCTGGCTGTGCTTCTCCTCTGGAGTGCACTGTTGTAGCTCCATGAGCATCACCCGGAGCTATGGAGTTGCGACTGCGCCTCGCAGGTGGAGCTGCTGCTCCCCTGATGTTCACCTCTCTCCAACATCTCACCTGTTCCCATTCCTGCTGCAGTGCAGCCACTCCTCCTCCTCCTCCTCCTCTGGCGGAAGCTTCAGCTCCTGCAATCCTCCCGCTTCTTCTCTGCCAGCAGCTCCTGCGGTTGCCGTTGGTCTCCTGCTTCACCCTCTCCACCTCCTGCTCCCGACCTGCCGCTGCCGAACCGCCGACCACACGCGACATACATAGTTCCCGAAGCGCAGCATGCTAAGAAGCTTTGTATTCAACGTCTGCGTCTTCCGCTGAGGTTCTGCTGCTCCGGTCAGCCCGGCTCCTTGAAGGCCGCCTGCTCGGAGCTTCACCCCGTCCCCGGGGAAGCAGGCTCCGGTGGTTCTTCGCTCCGTCTCTCGTCCAGAAGATAAACCTGTCTTGCGCCGCGTTAGCCTCCGCTGCCTTCGCCGCTCGGTGGCGTCTAACTTGTTGGGATTCCAAACCTGAGGCCGACGCCGCCTGTCTCTGCTTCCACGTCCGTCCAGATGTTCACCTTCCACCGCAGATCACTGTGAGCCGCGGGATCGGACCGAAGGCTACGTTTGGAGCCGACTGTTGGCGGCGGCGGGGTGTGATCGATACGCCTATTTAGAGAGTAAATCTAACGTGATCTTGATCGATTAGCCGGTACGTGAGCCGTCTCTCCGGAGCTAATTTGGTCCTGATGGTTCTCATTCGCCGTACCACGGTGGCGTCACAGCCAAACTCACGGCCATCTCGCGACCCCGGCGGCCGACCCGATCCCAATCCCGTCGGCCGGGTATCGGCCGATCAATGGACGGGTCGGCGGTGGAAACAGACCTTTGCGTCTCCACCCGCTGCTGCTCTAATGTAGTATCTGCAAACGCACGTCTGACAGGAAGTGAGAATATAAAGACGGGTGTGATTTTGGGACGAGGAAAAAAAACCCGTGCCGGCTTCCATTTGCATCGCGGCCAAGTGAAACTGACCAATCGGTGGGTTTGTTGCCGCGCCGGGATGCGTCGCCTTACATGCAATCTGGTCACCCATCTGCTGCTGCCCGAGGAGTCCGGCTCCTCCGTTCATCAGCATTCAGGCGTCGGTCCCGAAAGAACCGGGTCCGACGTCAAGTCTCGTCTTCGGTCCCGGACCTCCTGCGGCCGATCGACGTTTTTGGCCATCGTTATTCACCAGAACGGGCCTGGAGATCAGAGCTTCCATTGGACACGCGCTGCATATCAAGTGCAGCTCTGGTAGATGCTACCAGATGAAGCCAAAGCCTTGTTGGTGCAAAGTCCTGGTTCAGGATCTGAAGAAATGTTAGAACTTGGGGGGGTCACTCATCCATTCATTTATTCATCCATTCATCCGTTGTCGCTAACCCTGCAGTTAGCTGCCTGCTGATGGCAACCATTCAGAGCTCCTGGAGTGTGCAGGCTGACGTCCAAACTCTAGATCAGTATTCTGTGGAATCTGTCCAGCCGCCTCGCCATACCTTTGCTCCCAGCAAGCGCCGAGCTGAACGTCCACCTGGAAAACACCTTTAGGTATCGGGCGATTTTGCAGTCAGGGTTTCTCCAACTCCCGGAGACCAGAATTCCACGGGCTCCAGAGGAAATGAGGGTTCCTCGTGGCAGGGTTTCGTGGCAGGGTTTTGATGTGACTTTAAACCGTTGGGTTTGATGTCGATCGGTTCGTCGCTCAACTCGGATACATTTGCCATGGGAGACGCGCACGCAGGCGGATATCTTGTGGATGAAGCTCCCAACAACTCCGGACTTTCAATATCTGCTGGCCTCAGATTGCCCGTCACCTCTTACGATCTGACTCCAGCACCTCCACCTCCACCCCTTTTGACTCATCACAGCCTTCTTCCTCTGCACCTTTAAACGGTAGCCCTCCTCCGCCTCCTCCCAAACAGCTCTTCTTCCTCCCCCTTCTCCGACGCTGCTTGTTTGGCCTCCGCTCCCACGTCCTCTCCTGCTTCTCCTCCTCGCGGAAGTGCGACATTAGTCTACTGCTGTGTTTTAATGGTGCGCGTAATGACAGACGCCGTTGTCAGTCTACCACATTATGAGACATGTAAATGTGTTGCAGGGCGGCCTCTTTGGGTTATTAGAACTGGTGTGTGTGTGTGTGTGTGTATGGGGGGGGTTAAGATGGAGACGGACAGACGGGTAGGGAGTGGGCGGTGGGTTGTTTTGCAGCCGGCGTGGCCTTTTCACGGTAAGTAGATGCCTAATGAACTGATGTATATCGGAGTTAGTTGATGTAAAGCGGTCCACTCGCTGCCGCAATCCGTGTTCACTTGTATGCTCGGTGTCTGCGCCCCCGTGGGGGTCGATTGGGGGCGACAACCGACGGTGGGGCTCAAAGCTTTCAGCGCCGTTCCACGTTTGAACAATTATTTAGAGACTCGTCCGTGGAACGTCCAAGGCCCTCGCTCGTCTTTGTCTCGGCAAGTCGCTGCTTGGAAATGAGACTGTCTGACATCGGCGTGTTTTTGGCAAATAAATATTTTTGGCCGACATAAGTTACTCGCTCCGGGGATCAAGTGGTAGGCTTGGCGATCATCCAGTCAGAAGGAGGGCGGCCGCCTCCTCCCCAGGCCAAAGTGTCCTTCGGCAGGACGCTGAACCTCCGCTGTCTGTGTTGGTCCGGTGAACTCCTTGTTGCCAAAAGGCTCCACCTCAAGTGGAGGCTGGTCAACATTTAACGGTCGAAAGCATGAGGAGCTCACATGGTGTCCTTGGTTTGAGGCGTACCAAACCACGCTTGATGGTTTGGACTGAACCATCGAGCCTCCAGGCCAAAGGGATCCAGGGAGGTGTAAAAACCCTTGGGTGCCAAACTGTGCGCCGAGACCAAGTGAACCTCTGCTGACGTCACCCGGAGAAGTTGGACATGAAAAGTGAGTCATCCTTCACTCCGAAGCTCCATGTCCGCTCTGACTCCGACATCTTTGTCTGGTCTCTCCCGGCGACGCAGCACAGGAACTTTTTTTTCTTGAGCCGGTCAGGCATACAGGCTTTGGACTCTGAGAAGACAAGTATGCTGGAGACAAGGCCAGGAGGTGTGTGTGTGTCATAAGGAAAACAGGAAGCGCAGTGGTCCAGCGTGTAGCCCCGATGTTCTTGTTGTGCCCGGGAGCTGGTCGTTGTGCTCAGGTATCCACGAAGCTGCCGACTTGTGTGTCGGACCCCATTTTCTTTCGCTTCTTTTATTTTTGTTTTCCGTTGTGACGGAGGAGCCGTCGGCTGCAGCCACTCAGAAGACGCTGCTTGCCCGCCATCATCCTGACAAGCCAGCCTCCTGCAGGCAAGCGGCAGACGCCGTCCTGTTTTATTCTATCGCCGTGTTCAGGCTTTCTTCCGGGGTGATTTTATTTTTGCTGATTCTGGATGAATTCTCTGATTTCCAAGGTCAATCGGAACAGAATCCCCCCCCCCCCCGTTCGTTCTTCCGTTCACCCAAAGCAGGTGGATGATGTTTCTCCAATCGGGCCCCGTATGATATCATGACGCCGCATCTATTAGTTCTTCTCCCGACATAACATCTGAACTATTTTGGTCTCCTCCCTGAAGGCTGAACATGCCAAGCCCCATCCGTCAGCGAGTGGGAGCGCTAAAGGTTAAACATCACGGATCCCGTTTCAGACCCCGCCATCATCCTGACAAGCCGCAATTTGTGACTTTATTCAGCAACAAGTGATGAAGACCTCCTCCGAGGAGAAACCCGTCACAGACCCGCCGCGAACAGATGTGGGGAAGGCGCCCGGTCTTCAGCCGGCGGCCCGGCGCCACGCTCTGCAGCGGCTCCACGGCCTGCTGCTGAGATGTTTCCCGTTTGAGGGACAGGTGGCTTGAGGTCCACGCCCCGCCTCCGAGCCTGGATATTTCTCTCCGTGCAGAATTATTTGGCAGTACCTGAGTTTATTCTGGCAGCCTCTCGCGGGAGCGAACACTCAGATCTAATTGGGCGCTAGAAGGATTGTGAGGTCTCTCTGAGGTCGAGGAGACGCCGCTGCTCCCCGAAGTACACCGACTTCACTTCTGCTGCCGGTTCAGGAAGTCATCTGGAACAAAAGGTGTCCGGTGCTCGCCCAGACGGGATGTTCTGCGTCCCGGCCTCGGAAAATATACCCTGAGCCGGCGATCTTCACGCCCGGGCTGTGAATTTTCACGCAGCTCTGCAGTCCTGCTCCCGCGTTCGGGGAGAAGTGGCTCACCAACCGGGTCCGTGATGATTCATGTCAGTCACTGAGGGAGGTTGTCTTGGCGGCGTTTCAGCGCCAAATGTTGGGGTCAGCGCGAAGAACCTCCGATGAAGAAGCAATGCGTGAACGCTTATGAACAGCTTCAGAGACTGCAGTCGCTTCTCTTCTGGTCTGAGTCGGTCCGGTCGACACGAGGTCCGGGAGGAAAAATCCGACGTGAGAAGGAGGAGGCGTATCTGAGCGGGAAAACGTCTCCGCGTCGATTTGTCTCTTCAGTCTGAGGCGAGCTGGTGGCGTTATAGATCCGGGCCGGTTCCCTGGAAACAAAACAACTCTCCTTCGCAATTCAGGCGTGCTGTTTCTTCCTATTGTAACCTCCGATGGCAGGAATGCACAGTACGTCCTGTGACTCAGTGGCGTCCTTCCAGTCGGGTAGGAGCAGATGAAGGCCAGCGGATCTCATGCGTTGATGGCAAGGAGACCAAACGAGCACAGCTAGTTTGGACTTCCACGCTTGAAGCCGTGTCTCTTACGTAACGGACGCGCCGGTTTGATGCGTTCATGTTAAACTTTTGCTGGATTGGGTGACGTGAAGAAGCCGTCGAACGCCACACCCTGCTCAAGCCGAGGAAGGGTGGGGACGTTCGAGGAAACCTGGTATTTTCGAGTAGATGTTCGGCTCGGGTGGAGCGGGACGCGACTGTCGGAACCCGGTCGGTGAAGCCGATCCGTTTCCTTGAGAGCTTTGAGATTGCAGATGTGCAGAACGTGATGCCTAACAAACAAGAACAGAGTGAAGGAAGTGAAGGTGGAACTTCTGCGCTGCAGATGACAGAGGATCCCCCAGGAGCGGACCGACCTCTGGTTTTCAGAGGTCCACGTGGACGCGAGGCCTGGCCTGATGATCCCCTCGGGCCGCGGTGAAGCTGCTTTATCCGCCGTCTTCAAAGAGCCGGCTGCCGTTAATGAGCGGGAAGCGTCGGGGTCCAAACGACCGGCCCCAAACCCTGGCGGCGAGCTGACAGACACTAAAGATTCTCCGGAGCTCGGAGGAACTGCTGAGGCAGGTTCTAATCATCTGAGGGTTTGACTTAATGAGCGGATCTTTGGCCGCTTATAAAAACTATCGATCGGATCGGCTTTGAGCTAAACCCGTTTGCGACCTCCAGATCCAGCCTGTCTGCTTCTAGGGTCCGCCTGGACGCGGTTTTTAAGCGAAGCCGGCCGATGTCCCCGCAGACCGTCTGCGGAGTCCGCCGCCGCCTCCGCACAGACGGGTAACACCTCCCGCTCTCCCTCCACAGCTGCTCGACGGGTCAAAGGGAGCCCAAATGGATTTTTTGCGGCGGCGAGAAGACGGAGGCTCACAAGTGATAAAACACTTGACGCCACATCCTCCGCACCCCATTTGCATAACAGGCCCATCCAAACAGATCACACGTCTCTGATACTGAACCATAATTGATGGCGGAGCGGAGGACGGGCCGGCGGGCGGGAGGGGTGGACGGATGAATGAATGAATCTTTTGTTTTTGCCATAAATTGCTCCTTCCCTTTGACGGAGGTCCATTATTCTGCCACTTCAACTCATTTGCAGCTCAAAGAGTGACATCAATACCTGACAGCCGGCGGCGGCGGCGGCGCGCTCCCCTGGCTCCGCTGTCCTCTGGATCCGTCGCCTTTCCAACATGCAACGTAAGCGATAGCATCAATTACCCTCGCTTTCGGGCCGCGGACAGATATTTTGGCCAGTGTTGTGCGTTTGACGGTTTGCCCGGACCGCGGGCTCCCCCGCCGAGCCGGTCGAGAGAAAACACGAGCCGGGGCGGGCGATCGCAGGGTGAGCTTATTGCCTTTAAATGTAAATCAGGCATTAAGGGAAGCAGGAACTGTTTGCATTCGGGCGCCGCAGAGAAAGCGCCGCTTTCAGCGAGGCGTGCTGGAACATAACAAACATGGACACCATTATTTATTCGTTCTTACATCAACATTAAGTTAAGACCCGGAGTCGTCGTGTTCGGCGTGCACTCAGTGAAAGGTGGCTCAAGGCGACGGCAAATAAATATTCTTTTCTTTTCCTGTGTTTCAAAGCGACATCTTTGTTTTCAGTTCTTCTTCAAATGTCAGCACTGTAACCCTCAGATTGAGGAAAATACAATGACATAAATTGGCAAAGCTCTGACCGTTTCAACTCCCGAATCAATTAAAAGATTAACATCAGTAGCCGCAAAAGATGAAAACATCAAAAGCGGCAAGCGGCAGTTTTCCGGCGAACGCTTTCCAGGACCTGGTGTCAAAGTCCGATCCGCGAAGAAGATGGAAATGTCTCCATAATCCCTCGTTCCCAGGCTGCCACGGCGATCGGCCGATGTTGCACTAGCATGGGGAGCCCCGTCGGGTGTCCAGATACTTCGATGACGCCCCAGGTCTACTCCAAGACACCTTGTAACTGCAGGATGTTAAAGCCTGCCTCCTCTGTGTGGATCCAAAACTCAACCAAAGACACAAAGTCAGATTCTGAGGACTTCTTCAGCACCGCTCAAAATATCTATCATTGACAAATCTCAAAATGAAATCAATAGAAATCAAAATGAACACCCGCAGGGATGAAATAGTCATGCAAATATTGTCTCTCACCCAAATAAAAGCTCTTTTCCGTGTCCTGGAAAAATCAAAACGAGCTGAACCGCGTCACAAACGAACCCTTCTTTGTCTTAGAAAATCCAGATTTATCTCTCATACGTCCCGTCTGTTCAACCAAACGATGTCCACGATAAACCGCGGCTGTGTTTCCTGAAAGTCCGAGTCGTCCGACGGCGGTTTTAATCCAAGCCTGACGCAGGCGACGCCATGCGGTCTGTCACTCCGCAGGAGTAAGCGCCATCGATCGCCTATATCCCCAACTTCTGAAGTGCGGAATCGACGAACTCGTTCATTTGAAAGCGTCCGCTCTGCTCGTCCTCGCCGCGAACTGCTGCTTTAAGCCGCGCAACTTTACAGCTCAGTCAATGATTCACCATAATGGGCCATTATTTATTTGCTGGCTGTGAGCGGGCTCTCAGCCAGGCCCCTCGGGCTCCTGTCGTGGGCATATGGTCGCGCGGAGAGCCTCGCCGCAGATTACGGGCCGTGTTAACAAAATAAAGGGAGGGGGCCGAGGACAGGATGGGGAGACCGGGAGCATCTTCTTAGAAGGCTTAGTAAAGGAGTAAATTGATTCTTTTTTTTTATAATCACCTAATTGTTGCGACGCTTCTTTATAAGCGCCGTTGTGCCGATTCAGTGTGGAATTTGACTTCACCTTGGTCTTTTTCCCAGCGAAGGTTACATGGAGAGCAGCAGTTATGTTCAGTTCCACCTTCATTCACGAGCACATCCAGATGTTTGAACGTCAACTGCCGGTCGGGTGAGATCTTCTCAAGGCGGCGGAGCACCGGGTGCCTGGTGTTTCAGGCTCCGCCCACCGGGGGTCATGTGACCCAGGAAGCTCTAAGCAGCCTGCCATTCAGGGCTACATCGGGGCTACGATCGCGGTCCAGGAAGGTCCGGGAACATTCCTGCACACATCTGCACCGTGAGTTAGATGATGTGCCTTGATGGTCCTCATCTCCTGCTGGATCTCCAGGTCCTGGATGTGCGATAATTATCTACTGTGATGTAGCCTTCAGATATGGAAGCGTCCTCAGTGTCTCCTGAACTCCTTGCATGTTCATAGAAAGTGTCTTCAGGACAACTTTCTCAGCACGTGTTCTCCTTGTGAGCACGTTGATGTAGATCCGTGTGTGCACGCCGGTCGCAGAATGTCTCGTGTTCTCCTCACATACTGGAAATAAACATGCTGGCGTCCAGCTTGTCTGTGTCTTCATGAGATTGTCCACCTTCGCCGCACCGTGGTCCCAGTGGTCCCCGTGGTCCTCCTCACCCCGGGTCTCGGGTTTGGCCGTCCTTCCGGGGTCCTGTCAAACTGTCATCTGTGCAGAAGCATCAGCTCTTCTGGGGCCCCGAGGTCGTCGATGGAGAAACGGCGGAGGTGTTGAGATCATCGATGGAAAGATGTTTGGTGGCTACGGTTGAAAGCATGCAGGTGACAGTGTCTTGCTATTGCGGATGTGTTAGCCAGCAGGTGTCCAGGACTCTGGCCGGTGCTCCGTTGTCAGTTTTGTCCCTCCTGCGGGATGAGGTTTGTTCCAAGTGGAGTAACGAACGGGTCGTTCCCTGCTTCAGGGTTCCTGCCTGGAGCTCAGCTGTCCCTGCCCTGCGTGTCCATATGCTTCTCCCGAGAGCGGGCTCTGCTCCATCCCCGCTACACGTTTTCCCATTTTTATTATTTTTTTTTTGCGGAAATGTGCTTTCTTTCCACCCAGAGAAGCCGCTCGGATCCGCTGAATGCAGGCGGCGGCCGTCGCTCTCCGAACCACGATCCTAAATCGGCATTCCGTCTGAGTTGCCGTCGTTCCTGCCTGTATTTTAAATCCCTCAATAAGTCATTTGTTTGCGATGCGGTTTTCGACAATTCGGCGATACTTTCCCGATAACGCGCTGCAGACACGGGAGGACTTCACTCGTGGGTCCGAGCTGTCAAACATCTCAATCGAGGAGCATTAATAACAGGACCACAAATGTCCTCCCTGATGGTTGGTGAAGTTCCGGAGTGCCGCTCACGCAACGGGAAATGGAAATAAATGCAGATTCACTCGAGACGGGACAGGGAATCATCTGCACGTACGAGGACGCCTCAGAAGGGCCCGTCTCGGAACCCGGAAACATCTTCACATTGATGGAAGAAAGCGACGCCGGGCGGGAGCAGATGTTCCCCGGCCCTCTAAAACTGGAACGGGACAAACGGCGTCATTTTCCGAGACTCTTGGACACGTTGGCGAACGGAGCCGAGGTGTTTGTCCACACCTGCTGCCGGGTGACCGCAGATGTTTCTTGTTGGCTGCTCGTTCTTATTTCAAGCCCCGATTAGATCAGTGGCCTCACAGCGGAGATGGTAATCTGGTTATCTAACACGAGTCTCCTGGAGGGTGTGGACCACTGCCAGGCTGGTCCTCTGCTGCCAATCCTTACCTCCACCTCAGGAGGTGTGACTCAAGATCATGTCATTTGTTTCAAATTAAACGAAGACACATTTAACCTTCGTTTAACCAGGTGAAAACCCACTGAGATGAGGATCTCTGGGAGAAAAGGGAGATGGTTTGGACGTTGGGAAGATGGAAGATGGAGGATGGAGAGGATCAGGAAGGAGTCCATCAGAGAGGACAGCACATGGTGGATGTTCTGGACTGAGATGGTTTAGACAAGGACCGAGGATGGATGCTTAGGTTGGAGCTGCCGGGGAGGAGGTCTGGAGGAAGACCAGAGAGGAGGTTTATGGATGGAGGGGAGAGGACAGGAAGTTGGTGTGAGAGGAGAGGGTGAGATGGAAGCAGGTGATTGGACTCCATTCATTACATTACATTACATTGCATTTGGCAGACGCTTTTATCCAAAGCGACTTACAATAGAGGACATAGGGACTGCAAATACACTTGCAAATACATTTGCAAATACATGATGCACTGGAAATATAAAGAACAGTAAGCTTGGGTTAGTGAGTTTTTTTTTTTTTTTTTGGACAAAGACATACACAAACGTACACACACACACACCGCATAGCCTAACTTGCTGCCTAACCTGATCTGGGGCATCAGCGCAGTAAAAAGTCCCGAAAGAGAACAGTTTTTACCTGTTTCTTGAAGGTTGAGAGAGATGATGCTAGTCTTGTTGCTTCTGGTCATTTGTTCCACCACTGAGGTAGTAGAACTGAGAACAGTTTTGCCTGGATCGCTTAGAGCGAGCAAAAGGTACATTCAAACCACTAGGGTCCCCTGATGTTCCTCCTAACCCATCAAACTTGAAGCTCGAATGTTCCCTCTAAGCTGCGCAACTGCGCAATTGCGCACTGCTCGCACACTCTCAGCGCACGAGAAAACCGTTCCAGCACAGTGAGCGCATTGCCAATAAATTAGACATATAATATATTTTTCTGTATAATTTTGCCGTGAGTGACAGGTGTCCAGCCAATCATACGATACGATGCAATTACGCTACGCGGCCAATCACGGCGTTGACGGTACTTGCCCACGTGCTCTGCTAAATAACATGCTAAATAACATGCTAAATAACAATAATAACAGTGTGGTGGAGTTAAGTGATGCTAATGCTAACATGCTAACCCCTTATCACGGCGAAACAAGCGGGCGGTGAATGTGATCCGTACACTCACCAAACCAAAGTAAAAAAGAAATGCGGTTCTTTTAAGTTGGAACATCTGTCGGAGTATGTGCAAATAGAAGAGCAAGCGGTGAAACTGGGTGAGATTTTTTCTTTTTTTGAGTGAGAAAGGTCTGCTCTGCAAAACATGTAGCAAGTAGTAGTAAGCGAGTTTACGGATGGAAAAATATGAACTAAATGGAAGCTATGATCCCAGGTGTGATACTGGTGTGTGGCCACAGTGTGCACATCTAATGTTGCTCACACTGGTCCTCAGTGGGCTCAGGGAGGTTGTCTGTATGCACAGATGAAAACATTGCTCCTGTCCACTGCGGAGACGTACAGGCATGCTCGGCAGAACTGACTCTCCAATTGTCAGTGGCGTCGGCGGTTGTGGATCCAGTGAGTGTGAGCTCGCTCCAAAAGTCTTTTTGCTTCCTCCAAAAGTCTTTTTGACCTAACACCTCTGTGGGGGCAGGAAGGAGGAGCCTCAAAAGTCCCGGTCAGAAGAACTGTCGGAGTAAATTTAAGGTACAGGTTAAAGATCTGTTCAGTCTCACAAAGTTCAGGTTGCATCTCCTCTGAAGGTACCTGAAATGTTAGCGTGTGTCTGGACCTCCATGGCTGGAGAGACACCTTCATATAAATAAATGGCACAGTTACATTGAGGGAGGTGTAACTTCGGAGACGTCTCATCTTCATCTCTGTCAGACGTTCACATATTTGCTCTTAAACCCCAGAACATCCTCAGCAGGAGTTGTCGTGATTTCCAAAACACCAAAGAAACGGTCGCGCCGATTTCACTGTCAAACCCTGAAATACAATTCAATGGCAATAATTTCCCCGTTTGTCCAGATATTAATCAGCCATTGCTTTCAGCCAAATCCTCATTACTGTATTTTTCGGATTATAAGTCGCAGTTTTTTTCATAGTTTGGCCGTGGGTTCGACTTATACTCTGGAGCGACTTATGTGTGAAATTATTGAGCCCTCTTGCTCTGATGTGTGTGTGTCTGTTTTTGTGTGTGTGTCTTTAATATAACAGCTATCGTCACACACACACACACACACACACACACACACACACGCCATGGGTCATGGCAGAAGTGCGTTGTGAAAAAAGAAGCAACCAGCGACTTCTGTACCTATGAAAACTGATCATTTCAACATTCATGGTAACTTATAAAAACAACTGAGAAGGGGTTAACAAAAATGGCACCGAAAAGAAAATCTTTTTCTGCAGGTTAGAAGCCGGAAGTTGTGAAATATGCAGCCGAAAATGGCAATCGAGCAGCAGAAAGAAATAGTGAGAAACTTGTAAGGGACTGGCGAAAAGCGAAGGTTACTCTTACTGTAATGGAGAAAACTAAAAAAGCTAATCGCGGGCTAAAAGCTAGCTGGCCACGGCTAGAGGAGCGAGTTCACAGATGGGTGCTTGAACAACGTGCTGCCGGGAAAGGCTTGTCAACAGTACAGTTGCGTCTTCACACCCAGGTAGTTGCCAAGGAGATGAATATAAATGACTTAATAGTAAGAACCGGTTTTGGTGGAGATCAAGTCTCCACCAAGTTCTTGCAAATCCTGGGACCTCCAGGGGAGGGGAAGCTACCACCGCTGGACAAGAGCGGTGCGATGGCCGCTTCGGACGTTACGATGATAATCAGCTGGCGGAGGTTTAGTTTTAGCGGGACGATGAGACCGAGTGGAGCTCAGACATCTGCTCGAAGCTTGGAATCCATTGTTTCTTAAACACAGCCCCAAAGCGCCGCGTATCTCCGTTCCCTCTGTGGCTCTGCCTCCGTTCCAGGCTGACCTATGATTGGTGTTGAGGTTTTTATTCCCTCCATTGTGTCTGTTCCAGGAAGTAAAGGTCATGCGTGCACGGGTGCACGGAGGGACGCAGAAAAACACGTCTCCTATTAACGTGAGATATGAATTCCAGTGTGAATATTGTGTGCGAGGTTAGGGTTCGCTGTGAGTCACGCCGTCGCGCCTGAGCGTAATGTCCTGACGTCATGGCCGCCGTTCCGCGGCGCGGCGAACCCTCGGCGCCAGCGTGCCGCACGCCGTGCGCGCATGTCTCTCGCAGCCGCGTCGCACCAGCGGCCAGGCGGTGCTCGCGGACGTGTCGCTGGATTTTGTCACCGCCGGGCGGCGTGCGGTCAGCTGTTATCTCTCCCGTTCCCCCTTTCTTCTCCACCTCTTTCTCCGGCTGACGTGTGATAAACAGATCCGTGATGAATGCTCGGGCCTAATGGAATACCAATGAGATGGCTAGCGACCCTCCTTCGCTCCAAGGAAGGGAGCCGAGCGGGGCTGAAAGCCGCAGTCTCTGGAGATGACCTCCGCGTGATCGATGCGCAGCATCTCCGGAGGTTTCTTCATCGAGCTGTCCGCTCACACTGTCAATAAAACCGCCCCCACGCCTTCTGATGCTAGAAACAACACCGCCGTCTGATTCTTCCACGTTTGGAGACGCCGGCTCTCAACACGCCTTCAGACGGGGGGGCTGCTCTTCAGACGCCGGGGTGACGGAATTCAAACAGCTGCTCCTTGGAGCTCCGTCCGATGTCACCATTGGTGGACATCAGCCGTGGATGTCCGTGGGTTGAAACCTTGCCGTAGAAGCTCCGAGGAGCTTTGCGTCCTTCTGCTGTGACATCAGCGCAAAGCCCTCCGCGCCTCTCGTCCCAGCATCTGCTGAGCGCTCGCTTCCTCCTCCTGAGGGAGGCGGACATGACGGAGCGTGTCCGTCATCCTCGCGCCTCACATCGTCCACGTCAAACGGAGACGATGTTGCTGTTCGGTCCCCGCGGCTGTCAGCGTGTAGGCATCAGTCGGGTTCCTTACCTGAGGTCACGCTGAAGCGCCTCTGTGCGATCGGGGAGAAGCAGATGCTGGTGAGGTCAAACGGCACATCTCTTCAGATCCTCAGGCTTGGAAGGGAGGGAGCAGATGTTCTCCAGGGAGGGGGTTTGTGTGGCTGGTACCTGCATGAAACTATTAATAGAAGACTGACGGAGCCTCCGTCGGCTCCGAATCCAGAACCGACGGCGCCGAAGCCGGAAAGGTCCGAGTCAGATGTTCGTCTCCCCGTAATGTCGAGCCGAGCTCCTCCGGGCGGCTCGCTCGGGATGAGCGCCTCAGAGAGTGGAGATGTAAAGGGTTCCGTTCCAGAGCGGCGCCGCCCGTCAGGCAGAACATGGCTGCTTATCTCCACGGTGCAGCAGCCCGGATGGAACGCCGTCTTGCCTCCAACTTCAATGTGCGCAGGGTTTTCAGCCTCCGCCTTGCCATCTCCGTGCACTTCTTAGCATAAGACGGCGCCGGGGGCCGAGGAGCCGGGGAGCCGGGGAGCCGTCCGCTGTGACAGCGCGAACTCGTCACCTCTTGAAATGCAGCGGCCGGGGAGCGCCGGCTTTATTTATTTCGCTATTTCGCTTGAAATTCCACTCTTCTGCCGAGTTAGATATTCTATAACTTGACATCCAAAGCGATGTTGACGCTCCACTTTGCAGTGTGAACAGAAATACACATATAAATATATATGCGCTCCACGCTGATTTGATAAAGCATTTGAAGGCCGGCGTGTTTGATGGCGAGATCTTTGCCGTGGATGCCGCCGCTCCCGTTCCCCTCCCCCGCCGTCTCTCTCCTGACTGGCAGCTCGGAGGCCGACCGGGACGCTCCCGGGAGCATCGGCGTCTTCTTATTTACCGGGGTGTGAGTCTGGCTACGGCGAAAAACTCCCCGGCTGTCAAGATGCGAATGAGGATCTGCTCGCCCCTGGGAGGAAGAGGATGGGGAGGACTTCCTGCGTAGAGTCTCCGTGTGCTCGCCGTGTCTGCGTGGGGTTCCTCGACTCGTTCCTCCCACAGTCCAGGCGGGCTTGCTGGTCGGCTAGCTCATAATTTCACAAGTTGGTCGAGACTATCTGTAAATGAAGGGCTGTTTGTCTCCGGGTGACAAGCAAAAGAGCTAGCGGACGGTCTTCGGTGTCCGTATGTCGCGCAGATGATTGGCGAGCGCTCGGCCGACGGGTTCGGGGCGAACGAAGCCGACGCCATGTTGCACATCTGACGGGTTCGCATCAGCCCTTAGCATCTTGTTAGCTCGTAGTCAGACGCTCAAAGACAGAGAAGAGGCGGTGTGGAGGGTGACGACGTGCGCACAGACAGCGTAGCCGGACTGTTGTGTAAATATGGGTGTAATCCGACCTCGAGTTGGGAGGCGCCCCCCTCGGAACCCGCACCGCCCTCTGACAGATAAAGTGTCCCGTTGCTCCGGCCTTCTGGCTCGGGGATGCAGGCTGCCAGCGGAGCCAGGCTGTTATCTGGCGATAACGGATGGTCGGAGCAAAGGTTTCGCCATTCGTCCGCCTGTAAATGGCTCCACCTGAGCGTTTGTTTTCCCGGCGGCGTTTGTTGCCTGCGGACGACGGAGGAGGACAAAGATAGCCTGTTGCAGCTGTGTGTGCGCACAGGATGTGCTGAGACTGAAATAGACTTGGCAGATATGCATGAGAAGAACAAGTCACCCAATAAGAAAAAAAAAAAATCTTGCACGATGTGACTTTAGCTCTTAGTGTTGGAGTTAGCGGGAGCATCGGAGCTCAGCCTCGGGACCGCAGTCTCAGGACCCTTTCTAATGTCGCTGCGGCGGCGCGTCGATTGAAAAAGGTTAATTCGGACTGACATTAAGAGCCACTAACAAAGCTATATCTTGCCGACCGCCATCAATAATTGATAGTGTTGGGTCTCACGCTTCCACCCTGTCAAACCCACCTCGCCTTGCGTCCTCAGCGCCGCCAACCGCACCGCGTCCGGCGCCCAGACACAGTCTGACCTCGGTAAAGGCCAGACAGAACAGACAAATGCGGAGTAAACGCAGCAGAAAACAGGGCTTTCAAATGGCATTGGATCAGAAATCATGCATTAATCATGAGGTGAAAGCTTCCCCGCTGGTGCCATTCGTCCAGCATCTTCAGGGCCCGGGCCTGTGAGCCAGAAGTCCTTTTACTGTGGATATTAGTGAAATATTCGTTTACGGAGAGGGAAAGCGTGGGCTCCTGCAGCCGCTGCCTCCGGGCTGTCCGAGGGACGAACGCCGCATTCCGGCCTTCGCTGTTCCCATTCAGCGACGGACAACAGGTGGCTTGTCCTGCTGGGACTCGTCGCTAACAACCCAGCATCTCCGTATATTTGCGGCGCTGAGCCTCCGGTGTGGCGGGTAGTTTCCATCTTTTTGAGAATGTAATATATGTCATATATAGAATGTAACCTATATGAACCCCTGGTGAATAAACGGCGTGCCGGTCGATTTTCCCGCAGCTCTGCAGATCCCGTGCGGAGTTTGATCGGAACAAACAGAAACACAGGATCGGAGAATCAATGGACAATATCTGGCGGGCGCGGGAGGAATATCACCCCCCCCCCCACACCTCGTCAGCGGTGATGAGCGTGTCCTGGAGAAATCATGACACCACAAATTTTCTAGGTCAAGGCTGTGAAAGAGGGATGAGACGTGAGGTGAGAGCGGAGGGTGGGGACGGAGACACCATGGAGGAAGGCGGAGGCGGTGGAAGGGGGGGGGGGGTGAAGAGGAAGGAGGGGGAAGAGGAGGAAGGGTGTCCTCGGCTGTATGTGGCTGCCATTGTCGGAGCGGTTTGCCCGACGCCAAACCGCGTCGCAGACGGAGAAATCGATGTCCTCCGGCCATCGCAGCTAAAAAGCATCTTCTCTCCAAATGACTGAATCAGCTGCGATCAGCTCATCCTGCTGTAGGCGACAGGGAAGACACTTGGCTTAGAAATTCTCAGAATCCCAGGATTTGAAAACAGAATTTCAACAGAATATCTCTAAATTCTTCTCATCAGAATCAGAATCATTTATTTAGGCCACGCAACAGTGTTGGTGGAATTTGTTTCCGGTACAGCACATAATGCTCACATCTCTCCTGTGTCAGTTCCATCGTCAACAATACACTACGGACAGAAAATCAAGCCAAGCAGACGGGACACATCACACATCAAGACGGTGATTTGTTCAAAGTCCGTATAGCTGTTGGAAAAAAGCTGTTTTTAAATCTGACAGATATGGTCAGATTACTTTACAGATTTGGTCATTACTTTATGAATGAATATTTGGAAAAGATTTCAATCCTTTTCTGAAAGTCTTCATTCCAAAGGGGTTTTATTTTCATGACCGTTATTCAAGAAAACCTTTTCAGCATTCAGCGGAGCGGAGGCCGTGAACGTCGAGGGCCGGTTGAAATGATGCGGGGGAGGAAGGTGGAGATGCTGCGACCGGGAGACCGGGAGGAAAGGCGGTTCGGACGGAAGCCCGGGAGCGGGAGAACTTGAGTAGGAGCTATCTGGAAGGGGTTTGTGGGGAATGTTGTGGAGGTGAAAGGAGCGTCAGGTGGAGTGATGGGTGTGAAGATGGAAACTGAAGGTGTGATTCTCAGTGTTGCTGCCCTGCAGGTGGGCTGGAAGTTAGAGGAGGAGTCCAGCTTTACATCACAGATCTGTCAGAACCGCTTCCTACGTTTATTTCCTGTATTGCTGTGTGACTCTCACCTGGAGTCCACCAGTCATTCAAGGCTCCTCCGCCAGGGTTTGGGAACCCGCGGGTGTCGCTTATTGCTGTGAGCGGCGGGCGGCGCCTCACAGTGACTCCCCAGTCTGACGCCGGCCAGCGTTTCACCCGCAAACCTCCGGCCGCTCCGGGTCCCGGCGACCGAAGCGGAGCTCAAACCGTTTGAAGACGACCACGTAAACGGGGTCGCCGACCTCCAAGAAGATCGTTTCTTGGGTTTAAAGAAACACGGCCTCGGGCGATTTTTCTCAGCTTCCTGTTTTGCATATTCGCCGGCGTTCTGTCGGCTCTCCGATCCTCAAGGTTCCTCAGTGCCCTTCGGGGGTGCGTAAATAAGACGGGCGAGTCTCCGGCTGACACCGCAAACACCCCCAGAGGCGCAAAGCCTCATTTAGCTCAAAGAAACGTCAGAGGAAATGCTGAAGTTCACAAACAGGCGTTCTGCAGCGTCAACAGGAAGCGGAACCTGCTGGCACCCGATCGTCTGGGGCCGGCGGGCCGTGAGGGCAAACCTGCCTCGCGTTTCCTCTCACGCCAGACCTTCCGGAAGATGGAAACCCACTGGGTCTTTGAACACAGAAAAAACTCACGCTGTAAGTGACCGAGGTCTTGGTCGACGTTGTTCTAGAACATTGGAAACAGACGACCCGAAGATGATCGGAGATGCATTGCCGTCATTCATTAGCGGCGAAATCTCAGCGACGCCGCGCCTCGGTTGGAGATCGACAGCTTTTATTGTCTTCCGGACGCACGTCCAGACCCCTCCTGTGACTTCCTGAATAGACATGGATTTTACAAAAGGCATCAGCAGACACTTCACAGAGGACGGGATCCCATCTCCTCAAAGTACCCTGCCGTTCGTGCAAACGGAAAGAGACGTTTGAACCCGAAAACGGCCCGCCGATCAGAAAAAGGAGGAAAATAGAACAAGGGGATGCATCTATCGGCAGTGCAAACTTCTAAGAATGAAATCAGACTCCTCAGAAAACAGGTATTAGTAAAACGTGACGCACCGCTGTAGCGCCACGTGTCCACCGGGGGCGCAAGCAGGTCCGATCACCTGGAATCGATGGTTTCCATCCAGCGGTTGGCTCTGAAGACCCTCAGGCGGATAGAAAGAATCTGCCTATGCGCCGCAACAAGACGGATGGATAAAGAACCCCCGTTAGATCCTCACCACAGCCTCCACCTGCAGTCAGATCCAGACATGAGCTGGAAGACGGCCTTCAGAGACATCGGCGAATAATCATGCTTTTGTTAAGAGAACTGCTCCGCGAGCCTGCTTTCCAGCCTCCACCCTGACGTTTTATCCGAACATCTCCGCCCCCGAGAGACGGCGCTCCTCGCAGACAACGCCGCAACACGAAATCTGCTTTTGAACAACCGGCGGAAAGGTTTGAATTTTGCCCAAAGCGGTACATGCTCTTTTCCCGATGCTCCGGTTCAGCCGCAACTGCAGCACGACTGATAACGGCCCGCCGCCTGATGAATGGATGCAGATGTTGTGGGATGCTATGGGATGTGGCTGCCACAACACGGTGAAGCTCAACGAGATTGATAAGGCTCACATTTTCACGACTGACGCTTTATCATGGTTAATTAAACGGCTGTCGGACGAGTCCTGGAATCCACGTGTGATTTGTGCGTTTGCGGAGAAACGAGTTTAAATTTGAAAATCGTCAAATCGGACGGCCGCGTCTTCTTTTTTTCTTCTCCTCTTCCGGTTCCGCAGCTCCTCGCCGGTGCTGGTGGACACCCTTTCCAAGCTTTAACGTGAAAACGGGCAAGGAATCCAAATGAAGGCCGACCCGCTTCGGTCCTGTGAGGTTACTCCGCGGCAGCGTCTCCGGCTTCTTCTCGATCCGCTGTTACATAGTCATGGCCTGTTTTTTCGCTGATTCGCGGTGTTTCTGAGCTGCTGAGTGGGCTCTTTTCTGACTCCAGCCCGCCGGCGCGGGCTTCAGTGGGATGTCGAGTGAGGAAATGATTGGCTGAGACTTTGCGGGCTGCGTGAGCTCAGCGGGGCTCGGGAGGACCTTCTCCACCCCGGGGTGAAAAGCAGGATCTGCTTCCTGTGGTTCTTTTCCTCCCTTCTGCTCCTCTCGGTGTTCAAAGGTATTGCAGACACAAACATCTCCCTTTGTCTGAATTTTCCACCGTCGTTGCAGAGACAGGGAGGTGCAGATGTTTGGCGGAGGTTTCCGGATGATCTGATCCGCAAGCAGAGGGACAAACTCGCTCTTCCTCCTCTTTCAGGGCTTTGTTTTGCGAAACGAGACCCGGGTCATGGCAGTGTCACGTGTCACGTTTCATGGTGTCGAATGTGAGTGTGGAACCTCCACAGCCAGGTGGACGGTGCCGTTTGGACTTTTTGTGGACTAATGGTCACCTGCGTGTCTTCTTACGCCTCTCTGGATGATACGTGGCTCTTCATACACCTTAGTTCATCGTCCAAACTGTCCATCACTGCACAACCTTCTGCCCCGCGCAGATAAATCACACCGACCACGCCCGCTTCACATGTCTTACAATCCCATAATAGTTCTCGGACAGTCTGCGTCTGCTCAGAGGAGATGAAGGGAACCTCCCGCAACACCTGCAAGACCAGAGCAGAAGGACACCAGGCTGGCTTGTTGTGGGAGCGGGTCTCTCGCGGCTCTGCGGATCAGTTAGCCATGAGGCTGCTAGCATACCGAAACAGCTAGCATCACTCCAGAGGAGGAACTGGACCCATGACATCTTCTCAGAGGTTGTGTTAACCAGCGTGACCCCAAAGAAATATGTTTCTCTGTTGCGCAGAAGGGTTTGTGTTATCTTCTGAGATGCACGCGTGGACCGGGCTTGAGTTTCCTGAACGGCGCGCGCGCGCCTCCTGACCCAGACGTCTTCCCGAGATGCCGTGTCCTTCTGCTCCGACGCCCGATTGGTCAGCATCTGTCTCCGCGGGCGTCCTGACCTCTTCCACTCCGGGGGGCTTTTAGCGAGTTTAGCGTGTGGCCGGTGCATGTTATGAACCTGGGCCCCGGCTCACGCTGTGCGTACGCAACACAAACACAGACTCACACAGGCAGACGTATCAAGAAAGATCTGTGTTCCCGCGGCCGTCCGACCCGGTTAAAACATGCATGGTTACTTCACATAAGATGACCTTACCTCACTTGCCACTGGACCGGCCGCGTGCAGGCATCACGCGGGAAAAGCTTTTCCATGTTTCCCCTGCGAGCCCCAACAAGGACTTGTTGACCGCTGCAAGATGGCCCAGATTTAGCCGCTGTTTCCTCCGCTGGTACTTCGCTGAGGTTCCATCCGTCGGGTCAAGGGGGCGCCGCTCGGCGGGGGGCGGGGCGGGAACCGACGCGGCTTCCGATATGTCAAAAGTAATTAGGCCGTCGGCGGAGTAGACCCTATTATGCGGCGAGAGTTGTGTGCTGTTAATTAGACTGATGAGAAGATAAGCCCAGAATAGACCTTCAGCTACAAGGCTACCTTCGCTGTGATTAGACCTCCTCCGGTTTCAGCTGGGAATCCACGCAGAGGTGGGCTGGAAGTACCGCATCGCAAGGGGAGAAGTCTGCGCCCGCTGCCGACGCCTCGGTACGCGAAGATCACGCTTATCGCGTCCTCGTTGAAAGCGCTCTCGAAATGTACTTACGGGCTCGATGGATAATTTGTTTTCGGACCTTGACCCCAGGCGCTAGCTCGGTTTCTCGGAAAATACGATAAATAATTTCATCGTTTTCAAAGACGGGGTTGTAAATGTTACATAATATATTTCTTGATAGTCATTTTAGTTTTTTTAAGACAGAAAATAAATCTGTAGATTCCAGCTAAACTCGTGGACTTCGATAGCCCGTCAAACAACGTTCCTCAGAGCTCCCGGAGCGGTTGATTTGAAAATACTCATCGACGGTGACGTTTAGAAACGCGACGGTCTGCTCACAGCCGTCGTTTTCCTCGGAGAGGGAAGAAGCCGGCCGGAGGAGCTCGTCGGCGACGGGGCACTTCCGATACGGCGGCGTTGACATCTTTTTGTATTGTTTCCCCGAAGCCGCGCCCTCTCGTCGGCACAAAGACCTCGGCTCGGTGCGACGCCGCGATCAGAGACACTAAACGCGCCGAAGCTACAAATTAGACGCCGACAGTTGTTCCCCTTTGAATGCGACCGCGCTCAGATCTCAGATCCTCGGCTCGGCTTTCGCGTGACGCGCATTTCATTTTCCCAAACGACCTCCGTTCCCGGGAGGGGCTGGAAAAGCGGGTTCTGCTGTAATTAGGCTAGAATACCGACCGAAAAAAAGACAGAAGCACCCTAAAGTGTCGGGGGGGGGGGGGGTGGATAAAAGCACCGGCAGAGGATGGAGGAGGGGGTGTGACGAGAAGGAGAGGAGATAATGAGAAGCGGGGTGACAGAAGAGGAGAGCATGTCAAGAATCAAGGGGGTTGTTTGCCGGCGGCTGCCTCGCGGTGCCATGTCGGCGGATCTTCTCGCCATGTTTCATTACAAAGGCTCAGTGCGCGGAGGACGTCAGGTCGTCCAATCAGAACGGAGCAGCCGAGAGGTTTGGTTCACGCTCAGCCATCGGAGACCAGAAAGAAAGGGAAGGAGAAGAAGAAGGAAAAGCCCAGTCTCGAGCCACAGTCAGGGGTTCGGTGTCTTGCTCAACGGCAGGACCTCCAGATTGGATTGATCCCTTTTCCAAGCGACCTCCAGCTCATATCGCACACCTCCGCAGTGTCCAAGAAGGAGGGGGTCGGTTCTGCCTTCAGGTCTAAAGATGCACGGAGAAGCTGGTCGGTTCCCCAGGCCCTCGCTTCCTCCACTCCGGCTTGGACTCTGACTCTGAAACAACAACATTCGCTGATCTTCATAAGATTGAAGCCGGGCCGAGCCGGCGCGGGCGCTTCCGATGCCGTCCGCCGAGCCGCTCGCTCGACGGGGATCTAAAGTGGGACGGCGGGCCCGGATGTTGTGAAAAAACATAATCGATCTGTGTTTGTGTTCGGCTGAATGAGCTGAAAGGAACCAAACATCACACATCTCCTCTTCACGCTCCACATCTGTCAGCGGCAATAACACGACGCCGCCGTACGGTCCAAAGCGGACCCGCAATTTCAGCCCCTCCGGGTTTCCCCAATGAGGATCGATAATGGAACCGAACCGCGAGCGTCATCCGTTTTCGTACGCGCCTCTGTGGTCAGAAGAGGGACTGCTCATTATTTCCACGTGATCTCCATCCCCGGTCCCACAGAGACGTCGGGCACGGCTGCATTCAGGAAGCTCGCTGACTGCCGCCTCTCGTTAGCGCCTCTCTTTTGTCCCCTCGCAGCACGAACCACCAGGTTTCCTTGACATCGTGCTTCTCTCAGCTGCACGTTGAGAAGGGTCGACGCGCTTTGTCTGAAATCCGGCCTTGGGAGTTCTGCCTCCACGGGTAACCGACCACCTAACTAACCAACCCATGCATTGGGGGACCAATCAGCGTGATTCGCTGTCTTGTGGAAACTATGGAGAAACGAGGCATGCCACGTGCATTACACACACACACCACACGCACACGCCGACCTCCAGCGTGTTGGATGAACAAGAGAGTCGGTTTTTAACAAGAGTGTTTTGAGAGCTCAGCTAATAACACTATAAAAGCAGTGGATGAATCAGGTTCAGATGTTATTGAGAACCAGGGAGGCTGTGTATCTTGGCCGCACAATCCACAGCATGTATTTTTAACTTGAAATCTACAGATTAAAGATTGGTCGGAGCACCTGGAGACTCGTTGGTCCTCCACAGAAACCATTTCCTCCACCTCCGATGCGTCCGCCGACTGCCGGCGTCTTAGAGCCTGTTCACACGGCCAAAATGCAATTCATTTGGGAGCGGAATAGTAATAATTCCTCTTCGCCCCGAGGGTTCCGTCTATATACATTTAATAAAACACTAGTTTTGCGCCTTCACCTTCAGGAATTGCTCTTGAGAAATTTATTGCCCCCGCCCCTGAACGGTGAAATGAAATATCCAGCCCGGCGTCCCTCTGACACCTCGCTGTCTCACACAGTGAAGATTTAATCAGCGTGTCAGGTTAGCGTGCAGCCGCTGCAGCAGGTGGGGCTCGCCGAGCGGCTTCAGGTGGGATGCTAAGTGATTAGCGCCACCTAAATCATGGCGGCGCCGCACACGCTCAGCACCGCCGGTCGATTTAATTGCCGCGCTTCTGTTCAGTAACTGCATCGGCTTGTAATTTTCATTTGATTTCCCCTCCTGAACCCCGAACAACTCGCCATGTTTTACCGCCGCTGGAAAGGCTGTGATCACTGCTCTTTGTTGCTCTGACGGCAGAAGGGTTACAGTCAGAAGAGTTGCAGCACAGAGGCCGAGCACAGAGGTGTGGTATAGAGGGGTAGCACATGGGTGTAGTACAGAGGTGTAGTACATGGGTTTGGTAAAGAGGTGTAGTACAGAGGTTTAGTACATGGGAATGGTAGAGAGGTGCGGTACAGAGGTGTAGTACATAGGTGTGGTAAAGAGGTGTAGTACATGGGTGTATCACATAGGTCTAGCACATAGGAATGGTACAGAGGTCTAGTACATGGGTGTAGTACAGAGGTGTGGTACAGAGGTGTAGTACAGAGGTGTAGCACATAGATGTGGTAAAGAGGTGTAGTACATTGGTGTATCACATAGGTGTAGCACATAGGAGTGGCACAGAGGTGTAGTACATGGGTGTGGTACAGAGGTGCAGCACACGGGTGTAGTACAGAGGTGTCGAGCATGGTTATGGTACAGAAGTGTGGTACAGAGGTGTAGTACATATCAGTGGTACAGAAGTGTTGTACATGGGTGTTGTACAAAGGTATAGTACATAGCTGTGGTAGAGAGGTGTAGTACATGGGTGTAGCACATAGATGTAGTGTTGGCGTAGTGTACTGGAGGCATGAAGGTAAACAGTGTCAATAACCTTGCACATGACACCTATCTGGATCTTTTCTGACACAGCGTTTGGCTGCGCTGGAACCTTTGACTTGTCAGAAAAGCCAGAGGCTCCTGATCTTTGCACAGCTTTGAAGTTCATGTGTTCACCAAGTGGCTCGCTGATTTGGAAACCTACTGCTACTCGCGTCTGAAGATGCCACCGCGCTCGACCCGACCGACCCTCCCTCCCCTCTCCTTTCCTATGACAGCAGCCATCAAAAAACATCCCGGTCCCTTCTTTGGAGGCCCCCCCTCCCCGCTGGACCTCCGAGGCAGAGCTTTTTCTCAGTCTCGCTCATTTGCGACAGTATCGTCCAGGAAAGTGAGAAGGAGAGAAGGTGTAAACCTTTTGTTATTTCTGGAGCGGGGGACTGCCTACGTAAAGCGTCTGGACTCGCTCTGCAAAGAAGCGCTTACCTGTTGTCGTCCTCCCCCCTGTCTGACAGAGACGGTGATGGATACAAGGACAGCAACGGCGGAGCTTGGCTGGATATCATTCCCTGCCAATGGGGTAAGAACAATTTGCTATGGCATGCTGTGTGTGTATGTGTGTGTGTGTGTGTGTGTACCCTGGGGGTAAGCAGTTTGAGTACACTTTACAGTGCTCCATTAACGAGTCTGTCAAAATGTTAATTACAGTGGCAAGGTGACACCAATTAACTGCTATTGATGGACAATTGAGTGGATTCCAATGGACGATGGGGGGAAAGGGTGGGGGGGACAAAGGAAGGCATTTGAATAGAAAAGAACAGGAAGTCATTTTAAATGCTTGCTTCGGTTCTGCCATATTGCACGAGTGTGTGCGTGCAAGCAAGTTGAGCGGTGCTAATTGTGATGAATGGCCGTCCCTCTGCAGCTCAGGACCAGGTAGGGAGGTGACTAAAAGTGATAGAGGAAGGGAGGAGACACCATGTGAAGGAGTGGAGGAGAAGGTTTCATTTGTGTCAGGGCTCGCTGAACCCATTCATCATGTTGTCCCCCCCCCCCGCCCGGCATTCACCAGTGGGAGGAGGTGAGCGGCTACGACGAGAACCTCAACACCATCAGGACGTACCAGGTGTGCAACGTGTTCGAGCCCAGCCAGAACAACTGGCTCCTCACTACCTACGTGGACCGGAGGGCGGCGCAGCGGATCTACGTGGAGATCCGCTTCACCGTGAGGGACTGCGCCTCCATCCCCAGCGTCCTGGGCTCCTGCAAGGAGACCTTCAACCTCTACTACCTGGAGACGGACAGGACGGTGTCGGAGAGCATCAAGGGGGTGGAGTACTGGGCCAACGCCCCCTTCCTAAAGGTACATACCGTGGGTTGTTTGAGTAGACGGGCGGGGGGTGGAGAGGGCGCTCTTCAATTGGCATTTGAAAGCAGCACAGAGGGCCGCTCTTAGTCGGCAACGGACCGCGAGATGTTTTTGGCGCCTGGCGGCGCGAGAAGTGGCACATGGATGCCCACGGTGGAGCGCGGCCAGAGGACGGACTAAACCGCGCTCTGCAGGAACACACACATAATTCACACACTCCTGTAGCGTGAAGGGAGGTGTAAATCTCATTTATTTTGGTCACATTATCACAACGTAGTAAACACAGCCCAACTATTTGGGGACGTTCATCGGGGGCGGCCTCCGTCCCGTGGCTGCCGTGGACGGAACGCTGCACGGTAAAGGCATCTTCAACACGTCTACAAAACACTGACTAGCCGTGGCTACGGGCACACAGTCATATAAAGACCACGCAAAAAAACCGCAGCTGTTAGTGGACACTTGAAATGCAAAAGTGAAGATGGTAACAGGATGGAGAAGATTTGCAGAAGTGGTTCAAGATCACCAGCGTTAGCCTACTTCAATACAACTCAAATGCTTCATGTACTCATAAAAATAAGAATACACAGGGTGCCCCGCTCTTCTTGTTCAGATAGAAATCTTACTTTAAGCTCATCAGTGCCAAAAAGGTATTTCCAAGTAAACTCCCTGGAAAATAGAAGATGTTAAAGTGTTGACTCCAAAGTTGTTTCAATGCGGTAAATTGAGCTTCACATAGTTTTAGCTTCTCTCAAATCGTATTTCCTGCGTGAGCGGACAGAGGCGAGCTAGGCCGCGGATCCCGGCGGATCGCCCAGGTCAGGCAGCGGAAAATACCGGGATGGCAGCCGTTGTGTTTGCACCGCGGAGGGAGGACAAAAACTCAAGCCGAAAGGAATCTCCACCTTCTAATTTTGCTCTTCTTTCCCCTTCCTCCTCCTCTGCTTCTGTCTACGCCACAGGTGGACACCATTGCTGCAGACGAGAGCTTCTCCCAGGTGGACTTCGGGGGGAGGCTGATGAAGGTGAACACCGAGGTCCGGAGCTTCGGGCCTCTCTCCAAAGGCAAAGGCTTCCACCTGGCCTTCCAGGATCTGGGAGCCTGCATGTCCCTCTTGGCCGTCAGGGTGTTCTACAAAAAATGCCCCAGCATTGTGCAGAACTTTGCCTTCTTCCCAGAGGTACGAGCAGGATCCGCCGCCGTTATGTCACGGGGAGCTGCGGACTCGTCGATAGCCCCTGTGTTTACTCTGATGCCGTGCAGACGCTTACCGGAGCAGAATCCACCTCCTTAGTCATCGCCAGAGGAAGCTGCATTCCCAACGCCGAGGAGGTGGACGTGCCCATCAAGCTGTACTGCAACGGCGACGGGGAGTGGATGGTTCCCATCGGCAGCTGCAGCTGCAAGGGGGGTTACGAACCGGACAATGGCAACCTGTGTCGAGGTAAATCTCAAAATGTGCCCATAAAGGAGACAATCGGACCAAATCTTGGGAAGCGTTACGGCGTATCGGCTCGATCAAATACTCTCCGACGACCTTGCCGGCGGCAGACACCGCACACCAGTCACACGAGTGGATGATAAAGGCGGCAAATCCATATCTGGCAAACGGGCGATCCGCCTTAGCGGCCGGGTTTTTGGCCGCCAAGGTCTTGGGCGCAGGGAACTGTGGCGAGGTCTTTCAGGCACGTGGAAGAAAATAGAAAACGTTTGATTTCACGGTGAACGGCAAACATCCCGCGGCCGTCAGACCCCTGTTAGCTTAGCCTCTTAGCTTCAGATGGAGTCGAGAAGTGGCGGCTGTGGAGGGGGGCGGGGCTCCTGCTCAGCCATCAATAGGCTTTCACAGAGGAGATTTTGGTGTTATCCCTGGTTTATTATCACCCAAAGAAGAAACAACAAACGGCTCATTACGGGTTATTGATCCCGCGACTCACCTGCTGCTTGGAAAGCAGAAGCTCTGCTGCTCGGAGTCCAATTAAAAAGCGCTTCTCTGAAGATTTCGTGTTTTCAGTGAACACAGCAGCCACCGGGGAGGCTCCCGCTGGGCCCCGTTCAAGGCAGCAGGAGCTTCTCGGCCAGGCAAAGACGTCCTCCTGGTCTCGGCCGTGTTCTCGTCTGTATTTCGTGTCATCAAGAGACGACCTGTTCTACCTGTGGAAGTGAGGCGTGGACAAAATCGACGAGAGCCTCAGTTCCGGGCGGCTTCCGTGGAGGCTCGGTGTGTGTCCTGATCACTTCTGGTTCACTTCCTTTCCTTCTTTTGAGCCTGACGTCCCGAACCTGCACGGGTGCTGCCGTAGACTAGCTGTCCCTTCTCCGAGATGTCCGGCATCTAAGGCGGCGGTGGTTCAATCCCCTGGTTTGCATGCCAGCGACTCCCCAGGGTTCGGCTCGCGCCTCGTCTGGTCGGCTGCGCAAGTGGAGGCCGTTTTACGAGGAAGCGCCTCCGGTTGAACCAGGCTGCGGTTGTTAGCTTAGCATCACATCTCGGCGTGGACAGTTTGTAGGGTGTAGCCCGGGCCCGCACCTCTCAGGTACAAACCGGACAGCGGCTGGAAATCAAAGTGGGAGAACATCCAGCTCAGACCGGCTGAGATCGCTGTGTGAAAGGAGAAGGTTTTATCTGCTGTGGGACAGGATGGAGGCCAGAGTTTGGCACACTGGCGATCCTTCGTTTGTTCCCAGATGTGTCTTTGCCACGGGTGCGGGTGCGGTGGCGGCGTCAGCGGCGCTCCTCCTGCTGATGTTGGCAGGAGCAGGCGAGGCTGACGGAGAAGCGGCTCCTGCTTCTGCCGCGCCTCTTTTCCATTTTTATCTGCCCTCTTTCCCCATTTCCTCTGCAAAGTAGTGCCCCTCATTCCTTATGTCCCCTGGAGAGTCTCATCCATTCTGTGTGTGTGTGTGTGTGTGTGTGTGTGTGTGTGTGTGTGTGGTCTGCAGAGCAAGAGTGTGTGAGATATATGTATATAAATAGGACTGTGCACGTGTAGAAATGATAAGTGAGTCCACTTCATTGCATGTTAATTAGTTTTGCGGGTTCTGGCCAGATTAGTCGCCTGTGAATTAGTCCTGGGCTGTCAGAGGAGGAGTAGAGGAGGAGGAGGAGGAGGAAGGACTGAAAAAAAAAAAAAAAAAAAAGTCTCCTCTGGGAATGAGAGGTAAGTTTAAAAAAAGAAGCCCAATCAAGGGCAGGATGGGAGAAACGGATGGAGATAAAATGAAGGGAACACGTTGGATGTGTGACGGTGCAGGAATCTGATGAACGTGAAAGCGCCGTCATCAAGTCCGACACTGTCAGAGGGTCTTTGAACGCATCGTTACGACACTCTGTGAAACATTCCCAGAGGGGCCGTCCTCCCTAGCGCTGCCCTCTGGAGCTTATATGGTGGAAGGTTACGTATGAAGGGGTCTCTGTCTGCGGCCCTGCGAACGCTCGAGTAAATGGATGTGCAGGCGTGTGGTGTCAGAGGAGTGGATACTGGATCATCTGGCCTGGGAACGACCACGGACATCGAGTTCCATCCTGCCGTCGGGCATGCAGGTCTGATTCGCGGCTGCATGCGAGGTGGACTGATCGAGGGGACCGACCCCGAGATGGCGATTCGCACAAACAAGACCGCATCGTCCTAAATCTACACCTGATCTGACCATCTGCTTGAGGTCAGGTATGCAGGCGGGTGCCATGTTTCCCTGCGAGAGTCCCTTTTGCCTGACTTTGCCCAGCGGGCAGTCCGACAGGCGTCCAGAGCTGAATGAGTGTTTCCAGGCGGGGTCGTTCTCCCGCGTGAGCGGTAATAACAGCTCCTGGCCTCATTACTGCTGCGGATGGGAAAGGTGGTGCTTTATCATAGACCTCCCCCTCCCACCACCATGTTGTTGTGCTGCAGAACTGCATCTATCTTGGTGGCGTCCATGCAGGTGTTGGCACCAGGTTCAAAGTCTGCTGTCAGAATAATTGTCCTTTCCTGTGCTAAAAGCATGGATTCAATGAGCTGGACTTCCTTTTCCAGCAAATATTAAGCCGTGGACCGTCGTGGCTCCCAAAGTGTTGGACGCCAGCTGGCTTCTGAAGGTGGGCCGATGTTAAGAGGGCCGGCTTTCTGGAGGTGGGAAGACAGGAAGCAATGTGAGGTGCAGGGAAGGTCCAGAGTGGACCCCCTTTACCAAGCAGGAGGACCCGGTTCCTCATGGGTGTCGATCCCCTTTGAAAGCGTATTCTGGGACCTCGGAGTCCAGAAAGCACAGAAAACACCTCAGCCGGTCCTGAGGAAAGGCCCTTGGGGGACTTCTCGGGTCAGACGGCTCCAACATGGACCTTGGTGTCAAACTGAAGGAAATGATGGTTATCTTGGATAAGAATCGACATGTTGCTCAACTAAAGACTGGCCTCACACCTCACAGTGTGTGTGTGTGTGTGTGTGTGTGTGTGTGTGTACAAATCGTCATTCAAATGGGATTAAACCTATTTAAAGGGTTCTACAATTTAATACACCAAAAATATAACCTGCCCCTCCTGTGGATTTCATGCTTTAAGTCCCCCCCCACACACACACACAGACACACATACATACACACACACACACACACACACAGGCATGCACATTTTAATAATTGATCAATGTGCCTGAATGCCAACTTTATCCAATTGTCCCCAGCCTGTGTGCGGTGTGACGCTTCCCAGCTGGCCGGCGGCTCCCAGGAATAAATTCCGTCCGCAAAAAACATTGCCGCTCTTTTGTTTGCTGCGTTTCAAACCGCAGAGAAAAACCAACTCGCTTGATTTATTCTCGTCAAAAGCATTTTCACCCCCCCCCCCGACTAACGCCCGCTAATTTGTGTCTGCCGCGCAGTAAACACATCCACGCCGCCCGCTGGAATCGCCGCTCCCATAAAGCTTAAGAAGCTGAGGTCTCCCCGCGCAGGCCGGCGTCTCAGCACCTTCACACTCGTTAAAAAGCAATAACGTCCTCGTCGAGGCGTGGAGACGCTCAGAGGGAGCTTCGGAACAACGGTGGCGTGTTTGGAATCACGGGCTGCAAATGCCATTGTTTTTATGATTAAAAGCATCACATTCAAAGTACACACACACACACACGCACACACACACACACCTGACCTGTTTTAGGGGTTAGCAGTTTTGCACCCGTGCACACGTGGACACCGAAAAGGAGGAGCGTGCACAGAGGTGTGTCCAGAACTGACAGAGAGGGGACCAGACTTGTTGCCATGGCGACGCACCCCTTGTGTATAGCAAGGTTTTGGAAAAAATGACCTTGACAAGCCAGATGTCTTTCTGCCTGTTCAGAATACACACACACACACACACGCACACAGGTATTGAGATGTGGAGGTGCAGAGATGATCTGAGTGGCGTGGATCTCCACGTGAGCTGTATGATCACGCTGTGCACGTGAAGAGGGTAAAGATGGCCAATCCAAACCTGCTGTCCTCCATCCTCCTCACTCCCAAAGACAAACCTCCACATCTTCATCTCCACCTCCAATCTTCTCCTCAGCCTCTCAAAAGCAGACGTCGTGGCTGCTCTCTCCTCCTTCTTCTCCATCTTTTCTTCTGTTCAAACCTGCACCAACCTCTCCTCCCTCTCCAATGTTCTGGACTGTTGCCCATCGGTACTTCAACTCCTCCACCTTCTCCATCTCCAGCCCCGTAGCCTCACTGTTCCACCATGGGTTCCTCCCATCCACACATTTATAACCTACTAGAACCTGTGTCTTCATGAATATGCTACCGTTGATGATAAGAATTATAATATTAATGATGATATTAACAATAGCAATAATAATAATAATGATTTTAAAAATAATAATAATGATAATAATTTTAGCCATAGCAATAATAATAGTTTATTTTAACAATATCAATATAATAATAATAATAATGAAAATAATAATACTAATTGTAATTCGAAAAATAATAAGAATGCTAATAATTTTAGCCTTAGTAATAATAATAATATTAAATAAGTAATAACAATAATAATAATAATAATAATATAATTTTAACAATAACAATAAATAATAATGCTAATAATTTCAGCCATAGCAATAATAATAACAACAATAATAATAAATGATAATATTAATAATTATAATTAATAATAATAATAATAATAATTTTAACAATAGCAATGATAATAATAAGCATAATTTTAGCAACAACAATTATTATAACCACAATAATTTTCATAATTGCGATTATTATAATGGTCATAATAATAATAATAATAATGCTAAAAATGTTGAGATGATGTGTTGAAACCAAAAACTCCTAACCTAGCTTTGGAGTATAAAAGGCAGCTTCAGCCTGAGAAGTTCCTGTTTTGATGAAACAAAGCAAAGAACAGAGCTCTCAGCTGTCTGGATCCAGAGGCTGCAGATGTCTTCTGATGTGCTCAGATGTCCATGGATCTGAATGTTGTGTGAGATCACTGCTGTCAGACGTGCCGCCGCCGCCGCCGCCGACGACTCTTTGTTTGGGAGGAAAAACAGACGGCGGGTTGGAAACAGTTAAAATGTAGAGCAGGTTTGGAGTTTGCAGTCGTGTCTCAGACTTGACCAGGAGACAGCATCCAACCCGAGTTCCCCCTGCCGGTCACCTCTTCACTTTGAGCAGGCGACTCTCCGGCTGGAGACGCCATAACAGCTCCGTCCCAATGAACCTGTGAGGGCGCCGGAGACGACGGCGAGATCAGGACTGCTCGTGAAGATCCGAACACGATTCAAATGTATCACTTTCCCGATTGGATTCTTTCACGTCCGTCCTCAGGTCTTCCTCCTCTAATCTCATGCTCGTCCTCAGCTCGCTAGTTTCCTGATAATTCCCGGCTCCTATAATCCCGTCTTTTTATTTTTCGAATGTTTATAAGAGATGAGAGGGATTTGCTCAGTCGAAGGTAATTAGATTTCGATACGACGCGCGACGTATATGTTTATACAACTCAACAGCAGCTCCGGAACTCTTGAAGTAGCGTTATATAATCTTCCTTCCGCAGCCCTTGTATTCGTGTTTGGATTTTTGCGCTACGCCAGGGGACGACAGCTGCATTCGCCGGCCCGCTAAAGCTGGGATATTTAAAGTCTGTTCCGATGTTCGCTCCTGCGCAGAGGTTGCAGCTAAACGGGAGATGTTTCAAGAGCTTTATCATTCCCGTAAGGGTGTAAATACAGGTCCAACAGCAGACTGTGTTTTATGTCCACCAGAAGCCGTGATCTTCTCTGCTGTCCTCCCCTCCAGCGTGTCCTCAGGGCACCTTCAAGTCGTCCCAGGGGCCCGGCCTGTGTCAGCAGTGTCCGCTCAACAGTCGCTCCACCATCGAGGCCGCCACCCTCTGCGGCTGCCGCAACGGCTACTACCGCGGTGACATGGACAAACCGGAGGACGTGTGCACGAGTGAGTCTGCGTCCCCGACACACACACACACACACACACACACACACACACACACACAGACAGACATTCCCCCTGGATTAGATGGCGGTGGCAGTGACCTGAGTGTTCTGAAGCTGCCTCACACAGAGGGCAAACTGCTGACGTGGCATATCAGAAATTTGAGAAATCCAAAGCTGAAGATGTCATCTTCAGACTGGAAGCTCACGTGCGCTCTGGTGTGTCCTCCAGCTCCAGCTCCGTGCTCCTCACTCAAGTCACCGCGCCGCGCAGCTCCCGTCTTTATTGTGGGGATTTGCAGCAGTGAGTAATAACACTGCCACACTCCTCTGGCTTTGCGGTGTGTGTGTGTGTGTGTGTGTGTAGTATGTTGAAGGGCCGTATTCCTTTGCAAGATGAGGAATGGGGTTTAGAAAACGGCAGGCGCTCGGCTCCACAGAGAGCCGGTGTAAGTAGGTTGAGACATGAATAATTTTTGGACTGTCTCTGCAGCTCGTTTTAAATTGTGAAACGATCTGCGCGTGCACGTGTGTGTGTGTGTGTGTGTGTGGTTGCATGCACGAAAATGTGTGTGCACTCACACACTTTGTAAGCAGCATATTAATGTGCACATCCTGGTGACCTGGATACATGTTTTGGGGGATAGAAAGGAGCGACGCTGCGGCTCATTCAGGTATTTATTCCACGCTATCAGTGGATTAGAGTCCAAGGAGACCAGCACCTCCTTCCAGCCTCGCCGACTTTGACTCCAGCTGGGTTTTCGCCTTCCACAGTTTCTCCACCAAGCTCTCCCGCGGGGTTGATCTCCCGTTTCTGAGAGTTAGACGGTGTGTGGAGCGCTGGTGTGATGCGTGGTGCCAGCTGACCTGGACTCTCAGGTGAACTGGCAAAGACACAACTGCCGCTCTGCACGGATCTCATGCACAAACGGTGACCTTTAAACGGCGGTATTTCTGCAGAAAAGCCGCCGCGTCTTTTTCACCCATTGAATAGGAGACTGAAAGTCTGCGGAGTGTTAAGTTCGGCTCTTCGGCCTCACGGCACAAAGGACCCTGGTTGGATTCCTTTCTGTGTGGAGTTTGTGTGGGTTTCCTCCCGCAGCAAGTTCACTGGAATGGGGAAAAAAATGGGAAAATGACCCCAAATGAATGAGCGAATGGTTGTGTGACCCCGCCTCTCGCCCCATGACCGAAAAAATGGATGGATGATGTTAAGGATAGGGAAATGCGGCTTGAATATTGGAATATTCAGAGTTTTCCTCGCCAACAGGCTTGAGTTTACCTTAGTTGGAGACTATTTCTTGACACGGCCGTTCATCTTTATATTCTTGGACATACTTTGACCCTAGAACACTAACGTTGGGTGATTTTCACTCACACAATTCTTGTCATGTGATTTTCATTTTGTTGCCATTGTTTGAGTTTTATGTGTCCTTGGGTAGCTTCAGGCTGCTCTCTGATGTTATTAATTGTATGTTTGTTTCCCTCCTCCCATCGGCCCATCTATGAATTGATGAACACAGTATTTTATCCAGGATATTGTATTGAGTAAAATATACCCAGCGTTAGTGATGGTGTTACTTATTTTAACTTTAGCGTTCAAGGGTTAAGACGTCAGTGTCCTCTCCCATCAGCATATTGACCCGTGTGCACCGCCAACGGTAAAGAACACTTCATACTGATGTTGTTTCTTTCTATTTTTTATCTTCTGTTACATTTTCTCTCGCTTACTATCCTTAATCTATCGACTGCCATCTCGCCCAAGCTCTGTGTTTCCTTCAGGAAGTATCTGTGCTTACTGGTCACTTAGGGGCGTGGCCAAAAGCGCCTTCTTTGTAGAGGACGTTCGAACGATGCGTTGCTGATTTGTGCCCGGGAGAAGAAAACGAATCCCCCGCCAATTATCTCAGCTCTCACGATTCCAGGCGAGAAACAGGCTGAGCTGCGCGTTTGTTCCAAACAAAGCGGAGAGGAAGCCGGCGACTGGGGAAGCCGAGGGTCAGGACTCCTCGTTCCACATGCTGTATAAACTCCATCAGATGTGAAATCAGATCAGTGAGATGGAAGAGTGAGCGCGGGTGTGGGGAGAGCCGGCTGACAGAAAATCATTACCTCAGCACATCTTGCAGCCGGCACAGGTACGGCTGTGTGTGTGTGTGTGTGTGTGTGTGTCGGGTACTTCAGGTGATGCTGCAAAAGAAAGTTGCAAAAAAAAAACAAAAAAAAAACTGATGGAAGTCCAAAGTGTGTGTGAGGCGTGCAGCACTATTTGGACTTCAGCAGTGTTTGCTGGACTCATGCGGCCCATAAACCCACAGCCCGGAGCTTCTCGCAGTCGTCCGGCTGCCACCGGGTCGTCCTCGACCTGACACCGCCGATGAGAGGGTGTCGCTGTTTTTCAAAGCATCTGGCTGCCTTCCTGTCTGTTTCAAGCTAGTTTCTCTGTTTGCAGTTCCTTGAACCTTCTCGGGTGGAGCCGCATCTCTTAGTGTGTTGGGCCAGCAGACGAACCGGGGCTGTAGAGTCAATCACTGAATGCCCGTTTTCAAACCTGGCGTTCATGGGACTGTCATCCGTTATCGATATTCCAGGGTTTGTTTTTGCCACATGGAGCTGAGCTGGTAAAATCCCCTGTTGAATGGACATCTATCAGGTGGGGCGGAATCACAAATCCAGGAGGGAAGCCGGAAACCCGGGAACCTCCGGGAAAGTAGCTGTCATGGCTTGTTGACGCAATAGTATTTATTCTGGGTTGGAATAATAGAAGGCAGTAAATCACAGAGATAAGTAGATTCCTCCGTGCTGTTCCTGCTCGTTAAGTTCACGATGAAGACGTCACCTCGTCCGGGGAGAAGGTCTCTGTGAAGAAAGGAAAATAAAACCCCAACACTGCGTTTGTTTTTGGAGAATAGAAACACTTTGTCTACACTTGACAAGTTTAGGGTGTCCTGCACTTTGTTCCAGGCTGGTGGAGCATGGTGGTGTGTGTGTTTGTGTGTGTGTGTGTGTGTGTGTGTGTGTGTGTGTGTGTGTGTGTGTGAGGGTTTAAAAAACAACCAGTCCCTTCAAGCATTTCATGGAGAGTTCACTTTACAACATCTCCTGGAACTTGAGGTTAAACTGAAAACTATTTCTAAAGTCCTCATTTATTCATTCATTTATTCATTCATTGTCTGTGAATGGATGCTGGAGTCTATCCCTGCTGTGATTGGGCGAGAGGCAGGTTCACCCTGGACCAATCAGGGGTCAACGCAGGGTCTCCAGTGAGCCTCCTGCATGTATTTGGATTGTGGGAGGAACCCGGAGAACCCTGAGGAACCCCATGGGTAGAACATGGAGACTCCACACAGAGAGGGAATCCAACCAGGGTCGCCACATTTATTTATTTATGCATTCACCGTTTTTTGTTCATCTATTCCGTTCATCCTGCACTGAGGTCCAGTTGCCGCCGTAAGGCTTGACAACGACTCACCAGGATCTTCAGGATTGAGAACCTTCCTAGGCTGATGTTCCCAACGTCCTTCCTCAGACGGATAGAGGGTGACGGAAGACTTCTGTCTTGAATCTGTTCGATATAAACTCAACTGGACCGGTTTGTGCTGCTGTGTGCTCGTCAGCCGTTTGGACAGCAGCGGATCGGGACGTTTGAGCGGATCCGAGGACGAAGCAGCCCCCACACGGCTTCATGGAAGTCATGGAATAGCGGAGCAGACGACCAGAACAGAGCTTTTGAGGAGCAGCTCTCCATAAGCATGAAGGTATGCTGGAGTCAAAGTGTTTCCTAGTGTCGAGCGTCTCAGCATCAGCACATGGGGCGTTCTTTTGGAGCCCTCAGCCTCAGGGCAGCGGCGATGGATTTGAGAGATATCTCTGGAAAGATCGCCAGCCCCGTGTTGAGGAGCTAAAAGCGTGAGTTTTCATGAAGTGGAGGCCAGAACACCTGCTACCTTCGAAGCAGAGCGTCGGGCCGCCCGACCAGATGCGGCCCAGATCCCCCTCATCAATGCGCAGACATGATTTGGCTCGGTTTCGAGGGAGAGCAGAAACAAGGGGTCATCTCTCCACGCCACCTCGGAGGCAGCGAGCAGGTGTCCGGGCACGCCGGCGAGGATCGGGAGGAGGAACGGGACGTACGGCCTCAGGACAGCCTGCACATCGGCCTCTGCAACACGCCAAGCGACAGCTCCAGTTTTTCTCTCTTGCTTTTTCTTCCTGGGAAAAAAAAACTGTAAATCCCATACACGTCCATGATCACTCATCAGCATGTTCCTCATCATCCTTATCATCATTCAGAGGTACGGTGGTTTTCTGGAAACCAGACTGAAAAGGAACGTGAGTGAAAGTTGCCTTTGGGAATGAGTGAGTGGACCAGCGCCGACTTGGTCTAAGGAGAGAAGTGGGTTGATCCAGGACGGGGTTCATAAGATCCGCGGTGATGGGATTCCGTCTCGGGACAGGTACGCCCGGTGGTGCAAAAAGGGTTAAATGTAGGTTCCGGTGAAGACTCTGACATGAACGGGGAGGGAACGGCCGATGCTCACGGCATCTCCTGTCTGGTCCGTCATGCTGGGCTTGAGAGGGCTCACGGTATCCCGGAGGAAGAGTGAGAATCGTCTGATTTTATCCGAGTCCATGTTTTTAGGAGAAGTAGTTTTCGATGGCCGTGTCTGACAGTTGGATGCTCTGCTCCTCGTCGGGCATGAGATTGATGACTCACTGGTGTTTGTGCTCAAGGAAGCATACCCATGGGTCAGCATACCGAAGGATCGGCATACCATTGGGTTGGCATTCCGAAGGGTTGGCATACCCATGGCTCGGCATACCCATGGCTCGGCATACCAAAGGGTCGGCATACCCATGGCTCGGCATACCCAAGGGTCGGCATACCGATTGGTTGGCATACCCAAGGGTCGGCACTCAGGCTCGTCAAAGGTTGGCCAAATGCAAAGAACAGCAGGCGATCAAGAGATCAGAAAACAGATTGGGATTGTTGTCTGTGAGAAAAATGGACCAATCCAAGCACGAACCGAACTTGACGAGCACAGTCTGATTCTCCGTTCTCCTGCGCTGGTGTGAACTGTATCTTCACCCGATGGCCGTTACTGTCTCCAGGTGTCCCGTCGGCTCCCCGGAACCTGGTCTCCGTGGTCAACCAGACATCTCTGCTGCTGGAGTGGCACCCGCCTCGAGACATCGGCCACCGCGAGGACCTGTCCTACCTGGTCCTGTGCCACCGCTGTCAAAGCAGCGATCGGCGGACCTGCCAGCCCTGCGATGACAGCGTGGCCTACGTCCCGGGGAGGCAGGGCCTGAAGGGGACCAGGGTGGAGATCAGCAGGCTGCAGGCCCACACGTCCTACACCTTCGACATCCTGGTAGGCCTTAGATTTATCTTCTCCTCCGTGCTGTTCGGTGCTCTGCGGTAAGACGTGTCGACGGTCCTTCTCTAATCTCCCGGCTTCATTCAGGCCATCACCTTCTCCCCGACCACGTCTGTCCCCCTGCAGACTGATGCGCTCCTCGTCTTCTCTTTCAGGAGAGGCTTCTTCTCGCGGTCGTCTTCTGTCACAAGTGTAGAGTTTCGTCATTGCGGGCAAAGTTGCGGTCGGTCCTGCTGACCGTGAGACCGGCGGCTGCTTTCACCTCCTTTCCCCTTCCCACGTGGTCGAGGAGCGTCGCGATCCTCGCAGGCTTCGTACGCTCGCACAACATGAAAGAGTCAGAGCCCTCCTCCCCCAACGCTCGGCGAGCTGTTTTAGTATGCAGATGACGGACAGATATTCCGTTTAATGCTCAAGGATGCTTGCTGACACACGGGCTTTTTTTTCCCCTCGCACAATCTGCATTTGCATCATGTCTTTTCATCTCCAAGGCTGCCGGGACGCTGAGCCCGAGCTCGGACCGGGCCTGTGGTGGAAGCCCAACGCAGCTCCGCTTTCACAGCAGCTGATTCAAGGTTGCCAGCCTTGTAATTACGTAGGGGGAAAAAAAAAAAAGCTTGTACTTCCCTCTTTCCCTTTGCAGACAATCCTGCACTCCAAATGTCACGCAATCTAAATGTGTCCCGTTGGCAGCTTGAAAAAGCCTGCAGGTAAATGTCAGAATTCTAGCGGCTCCGCTAATGGAAAACCCGTTTGCATTTGTTTGTTTGTGTGAATAATAATCTGCTTCGGCACGGAGGATCATCTTTGTCCGGAGCCGAGCGGCGCGGGGAGAACGGATCGATAGTGATAAATGAATATATAACACCATGACCTGATTATAAAGAGGTTGGTCATGAAGGTATTGACTTCTCCTGCGGTGTGTGTGTGTATGTGTGTGCTGTTAACCAAAGACAGTTGCTTTGAGAGATTTAAAGGAGGACCATGAGGATCACCTGACTCCTGAACGGTGCCAGGACGGCCATCTTTTCTCTGGAGGACAAAGCTAAGCAATGCGGAGGCGCTCCTCCACTCCGGACCACACTTTTGATTCACACCGCTATTTTAGATTTGCAGCTTTACGTGACGCCTGCGAGATGAAAAGACCACAAAACCCTGGAGTGCAAAAACATACAACAGTCACACACGCACACACAGACTGGTTATTGATAATTTAAAGGGATCGCATCGTGCTAAGCAGCTAAGCAGCTAGCATGCTAACCCGCTAACCCGGTCAGGTTGAGTCCAGGTCTCCTCCCAGATGGAATCTTGTCTCTGCAGCTCCATATGAACGCAGCCCCTCCCGTCTGCTCTCTCAGGTCTTCATCAAAACACGGCACAGCGCCCTCTATCTGGAAAATAAACAACTCCTGAGGACCTTCTTGGGATGTGAATATGTCCTCCCGGTATTAAAGTTCTTATTATAAGTTCTCAGCTCATCAGGAGGACCATTGGATCACCAAGGGTGGACCGGTGCGAAAAACAAATATGTTGATTTAAAGGAGGTGGGAGCCACGTTCTCTTCTGGACCACAGGCAGAGGTGGGAGTCTTCTGCAGCAGGGCTTCCTGATCTCCAGTCAGTCTGCTGTGGAGACACTGAGTCATCCTCTGGAGAGGCCACGGAGGCCAGAGGACCCTGAAGGACGTCTGGAGGAGGATCGGGGGATCGGAGGACGTCTGCTTTTCCTCCTGCGGAGGAAACTTCTCTACTTGTCCTAGAACGCAATGAAGAACAGATCTACTCTGCATCTTCTCAACCTTGGAGAGGAGAACCTTGAAGACAACAGGAAACCGAGATCCCTATTTCAGAGCAAGCATATGGCGTGGGAATGGAGGGTGAATGCTTGTGTCTACAAACCATGTGTGAATGAGAGACCTCGGCCTCGGGCGTCGTTTCTCCACAGGTTTCGGGCGATGGTCTTCTGAATTCTGCAGCTTTCTCTCAGCTTTAAAAGCAGATGATCATCTGGCGACAGCGGGGGCCTGTTCCAGAGGGGTTGAGGTGTGAGAAGAAAATGCTCCGTGAAAACACCCTTAACGTCTGAACGCTGCCATCTTTGTGTACTGCAGGCCGTCAACGGCGTCTCCAACAAGAGCCCCTACCCGGCCCAGCAGCTGTCAATCAACATCACCACCAATCAGGCCGGTGAGCGCACAAGCTCTATCTGTGTATGTGTGTGTGTGCCATCACCCGTGGATGTGTGTGTGTGCAGGCCCTAGGGCAGGGGGATTACTGAGTCGGGGTGGCTGGGGGGATGAAAGAAATTGAGCTGCAGCCTTTTAATTCATAAAACATGTTATAAGCTTGTCATGTCTTTCTCTGCACCCCTCCTCCATCCCTCTATCCCTCGTCTTTCCTGCACATCCTCAGCTTCACCCCCCCCCCCCCCCCGCTCTGCCTCCATTCTCCTCTCGCCCCCCCCATCCCTGGATTTTTCTCACCGCCCATAAAAGAGTGCTGAGTTACGGCGCCATCAATACTTTACAGAGACAGACACCGCCGATAATTCCACCGCTTCCCAAATTTGGATTAACAGCCGCTTTTCTGCGACGGCAAACACATCATTTTCCTGGTCTGGGTGGACCCGGGCCGGTTCCTCATGACGGCGTGATGCATCTTTTGGAAACGCCGCCACATGTTGACCCGTAAATATCTCGGTCCGGGCAAAACAGGATTATTTTGGCTCGGCCGCGGCGGAGGTGTTTAGAATTATGCAACGGGGTGAGTGCAAACACCGTGGGACGCACGGACGCGAGTCTGCGGAAACCAGACTTTTCATCCCGCCGTGGAATTAACATGCGGGAGCGTCGGGCCCGCGGTGCTCCGTCCAAAGGCTCTCATGGCGAGGCTTGACAGTTAGAGCGCAAAATAAACACAGGGAAGCGCTGGATGAGAGTGGTTCCCCCGTGGGCTGGACCCGCCGACACGGAAACAGCCCCGCCGATCACATCGCGAGGAGGGGGCCGGACAAACACCGCCGGTATACGATTAGCCCCTTTTAAATATGCAAACACACACCGCTGCTTTTCTCACCCTCTGTCAAACCGTCTCGTAAAAAAAGGAAAAATAACGATAATCCCAGAAGGCCGGCCGTAAAACGCATCAAAACTCCCCTCCATCAGCGACCGGGGCAGCCGTTTGTTTTCCTCCGCTGGGCGTAAATAATCCTCGGCGAGACGCCACCGCACTACATACTTCCATATTTATGGTGCTTTAGCACGCTAACCGTCTGACTCCCTGTATATGTGTGTGTGTGTGTGTGTGTGTGTGTGTGACAGCGCCTTCTGTCGTACCCATAATGCACCAAGTGAGCTCCACCAGCCGCAGCTTCTCGTTGTCTTGGCCGCCGCCTGAACAGCCCAACGGGATCATCCTGGACTACGAGATCCGATACTATGACAAGGTACAATGGGATAATCAATGTTGATCTGTGTGTGTGTCGTTTCTGGTGTTGTGTCATCTATTACAGTCAACGGGCGAATCATTGTCGGCTACATCCATGTCTACTTAAGTGAAGAGCTGAAGTTTCATCCCTGCTCCATCAGCTCAGGCTGGCACTGCCTGATAGCTGGAATCCAGGACATCCATGTGTCTTTATCTGTCATCATGTGTTCACGAGCGACCCTGCAGTTCCTTCTATGCATGTGTGAGGGTTTTGAACCGCAGGAATCTGCTTCTCTGCAGTCCTGCAGGCCTGGAGGCGATGCTCGGCTGTGCTGTGTCGTGGGCACAGATACCCCAGGTGGACCGGGGGCGTGGCTGTTGGTTTCTGGGGCTGGAGCTGCTTTTTATGTTTGAGGTCGTGGTCTCAAAGACGAGGGTCAGCGTTGTGAAGAGAAAGCTCTCAATCCACCAAGGCAAACAGGCGGATCGATGTGAGGAAGGTGGTTATCAACCCGCTAAGTGAATCCGGCTTCTCTGAATCCCGCTGTGCACTCGCGCCCGAAGGGGGCGGAGCTAACGCCGGCGGTGACCTCCGTGTGGAGTTGTCTTCTTGGCTCAAGGAGAACCGACAGTCCTCCGGGGAGCCCGCGGCGTCTGATCGGGCTGCCGTCCGTGCAGATGTTGAGCTTTACTGGGCATCACCGGGGCTTAAACGGACAGAGAAACGTGCAAACCAGCAGCAGCTGCAGGAAGGAGGCCCTCCAGGTTAGTTAGCGTGAGTTACCATGGCAACCTGATCCACCGAGCGGGTAACTGCCCTCATGACACAAGAACCAGAAGATTACCGAGCTAACCCGCTAACTCCACCGTGTTGCTATGCAGGAATACGTAGGGTAGCTGCTGCCTTGGATTCATAGTGTCCTTGGGCATCTACCTGGTGCCGTGCAGGAGGTCACCCTCCGCCATTCGAGCTGAAAGACCTCGATTGCCCTCGGTGGACCTCGGCGGCTGCCTGAAAAAAACGTGAACGATGACGTGAAGCTCCTCACGGCCACGACATGATGATTGATGATATGTCTCGAAGCGCTACAGTCCGTGCGTCATCGTTGCTACATTATGGTTGCTAATGGGTCGGACTGAGGGCAGGCCTGCAGAACATATTTCACCAGGACCGTTCGCTGGCCGACAGGTCCTGGCAGTGATGGAGAACCTTCCGGCTGTTCGGCCGCGCATCAGGTGTTAATGGTGGCTCCCGGCGGGCTCTTCTCCGCTCTGGTGAGGGATGAGGTGGAGCTCGGCGTCGATACAGCAAAGCACAAGAGCGTAAGATCGCACCGGGTTCCGTGCTCCGATCTACGGAGGAAGATAGGCCTCCCTGCCCCGCCGTCCCCCGGTAGGTCACCCTCAAAATCAACGCGGGGACCTTCAACGCCAACCCTTCTCTCTCCTTGTCCGATAATCTGGCCGTCAGAAGGACAACAAGCGATGCGGCGCTGATCTCGGCGACAGAGGCCGCCGGGAGATGGGCCGATAGCTGAGGGCGGCGCCTCTGGAGCTTAGAAGAATCAATAACCTTCTAAAATCCGTCCGAGGAGGCGCAGGCAGACTGTTAATGGAGGAAAATGATTGATTACTGGGGCGAGTTCAAGTCCTAGAGGTGGGGTGGGGGGGGGGGACTGATGCCACGAAGGACTTTGGGACAGTTTCCAGAGGCAGGAGGAGCCTCGGCCTCAAGACCGTCACCTCAAAACTTGCTTCAGTTTTGAGGTTTTAATCGGAACCGGAGGGCATCCAAAGAGCACATCTTCAGGCTTCATCACTGAGCCCCGCCAATGCCACTGCGTCAACAAAGTGGAGAAAGTTGGATGGAAGATATCTCCAGCGGCCAGAGATGAACCTGAGAAGGTTCCTCCTCCGACAGTCACCGGCAGCAGAGAGTGCAGAAGTTTCCGCCGCAGGTAAACCAGACCAAGAGCTTTGCGGCTACGAGGGATGCAGTTACAACAGAAATAACCACGGCGCACAGACCTGAAGGGAAAAGACTGCTAGATGTTGCGGGAGCCGAGGAGCCGAGGGCGGGCCTCCGCCGCTCTCCTGCATGTCCTGTCACCGAGTTGAAGCTTCCATAATTCACAAGCAGGCCGAACTCCCTGCATGCCTTTCTTTGATGAAAGGCTCCGTCCTGAACTCCACCGCTCCACGGGGGCCGTTCGCCAGAAGATCACCATGTTCTCAACAGCATCACGGATGGTTGTGGAGCAGGAGGGCAGACGGAACACCTGCTGTGCTTCATCTTTTATGATTGTAGTTATTGTGGGTGCCATCGGGGTTTCGGCGAACAGTTTGCGCTCCGTCCCGTGAACCTGAGAGCGATGAAGGTGTCGGATTGTCGAGGATGCATCGGGGTTTTTCGCCAGGTTGTTGAACTGGAACCGAGCAGCAGGTGGACTTCAGATGGGCTTCCTGAGCCAGGAGCTCCCAGGCTCTACAGGTCCTGCAGATTTGCGTCGGTCAGTAAGCGATAGTATGTCGAAAAATCTCAAGAAAACAAACGATGAAGACGGCAAGCGGGGTAGGACGCGCCAGGAAGTCGAACGCCCGTCCGGGGCGGACATCGCCGCAACAGATCAATTCTGCCCGAATGAAATAAACCACATAAAATATGAAACGATGAGCCACGTATCGACGCGGATCACTCTCCGTGACGCATTGTAATGTTTAATTAAAGCCGCTCAGGGCGGGAGACAGCAGCTTTGCATGCCTGAGTCCGTCTCCGGCGCCGGGCGAGCAGCCGTCCTGCCGGATTTCCTTTCTCTCTGCGACTTTCATACAATGCTGTCGAGAAGGGCTTCGCGTCTGCGTCGTGCCGCGCATTCGCACCTTCATCAAAAGGCGCCGCCTCAAAGACGCCCTTCAAAGGCTGGAATTCAAATGTTAGCCGCCGCTTGGGTTTCGTATTAGAGTCTGCTCCGCCGTGCAGAGAGGCCTTATCTCTCGCCAGAGAAACCCAGAACACAACTCCTAAATGATCTTCCGTGGAGGAACGCCTTTCAGGTGCTGCACAGAGAGACATCCCGCTACGGATTAATGGATTCGTGTTAGCTTGTCACATTAGCGTCCGCGTTTCCACTCAAACAGCAGCTTACGTTTTCTGAGCCAGGGAAAGCACCTGGAAGGCCCGGATCCAGGACGGCATAGGACCGGTCCGGGTGTCGTCAGAAGGCGGCGTCCACGGCAAAGCTTGTTTCAGGCTGCTAGCTGTGGTGCGTACGTGAGCGTGCTCGTGTGTGGAAGGAGGTCTCCGTGTTCTCCCCCGTGTCTGCGTGGGGTTTAACACGGAGGAGGTTCACCGGAAACCCCTCATTGTCCAGACGCGTGCATGAGAGACGCCTGGGTATGAAGCCCTGCGACGGGTCGGTCCAGGGGAACCCAGGCGTCCCGTGGAAGGAGTGTTGCGATCCGTACGTGCACGTGTATCTAGTTCCAGTCCTATGCGGGAGGTTTGCTTCTGCCCGCGGGTAGTTTGTGGACAGCGAGCGGGAAGCATCCCGAGAGTCGATAAGAGCTCGGCGGACACGGTGGAACTCTGGAGATGCAAATTCATTAGAAAGGTTTCCTCATTTTCCTGATAAAGAATTTAATCCGAGGGGCAGACGGCCGCCGGCGCAGATAAGGCCTCGCTGTAAACGTGTTGTTGCAAATTAGTAGCGTATATGAATGTAGCTGCTGCGAAGCCAGAGGTCGGAGGCGCCAAGATGGCGACTTAATTAAAGGAGATGCTTCCTCGTCTTCGGACCAACCCGGCCTCGCCTCTCTCCTCGCCGACCTCAGACACATTATCGCTGCTACAGCTAATGATCTCCAGGAGGTCTCAGGGTCAGGCCTCAGGAGCAGGAGGTTCTTGTGCCCGGGAGAGCGGTGGGGCCGCGAAGACGGCAGCGGAAGCCCTGCGCGGCTGATCCGACGCCCGATTCGCCGCCGCGCTTTGAGGATATCGAGCGGGGAGCCAATCAGGGCCGAGAACCCAGAGCCGCGGTTTGAGCTCCCGCTGCTCGCCGAGAAGGAGAAACCCATTATTAGAGGGGACAATTTTTTTTATTTTTCTTCTATTTCTTCTTTCCAGCTACTTCTCCATGACCCCCCCCCCTCCCCCCAGTCTGGTAGATAATGAGGTTTTAATGTAGTAAATTTGATACGGCACGGGGAGGCAGGATTTTTCCTCCCCACTTATCTCTGGCTACCAGACCTTCCCAGTTGGGCTGCCCCGTAACCCCTCCACACACACACTCACACACACACACTCACACACACACTGCTGCTGTGGCCACTTCCAAATAGAACTCTTATTCTCCTCCTTGCTTGGTCCGGTGCTGTCCTACCTCCTCCTCGGTCTCCTCTGTTGGTAGGAGGACCAGTCTGCAGCAGCAGCAGCAGCAGCTCAGGGAGCTGAACACAGAATGACCTCCAGACCAGTTTGGACTCTATAACCATAAAGAGTGATCTTTAACCCTTCGCGTTCAGCCCTAAATTTTCTTCTTCCGAACCTCTTCACTTTGCTCAGTTCCTCCTCCTTTGCCGTCTCTGTCTCCATCATCCTCATCATCTGCTGGCCTTGCTCCTCCTCCCAGCGTGGAGGTACGACCGCTGGTATGGGCATCTTCTCCTTATCTGCGAGGAGATGATGAAAGGGGCAGAGATGGTGGAGGCAGAGGGTGCTGGCCTTGGGTTTATCAGGCAGGGGTTGCATGGGGAGGGAGAAACATCTCAGCGAAATTTGGAAATGAACTACTATAACAGTGCAAATGGGAAGGGTAAGGAGGACAAGGAAAGATGCATGGAGGAAGAGTGTCTGGGATCAACATGTCCATGAGGACCTCTGTGCATCATGCTGCTCCTCCTGGAGCCGAGGTCCACGGCAGGCTGAGGAGCATCTCTGATCCCAGGAACGTTCCTGTGTCTTTTCTAAGAACGTGTTCTTCCCACATTGGGGTCCTGAAATGTTCGATCCGGTGCGGAATCAATGTCCCTTTTGGCGGCCCGTGAAAGGAACGAGCCGACTCACGGACGTGTCGCTATCGTCTTACATCGGCTAATATTTGAACGCAACGCGCGACTGATGTGATCTTCTGAGTGAAAAATATCACACCTTCCACCGAGAAATATACGACCTTGAAACCTTGAGACAAGCAGCCGAAGTGTAATAAGGAGCTCAGCGAGCAGAGGGATCGTCTCTCCATCTGACTGTAGCTTTCTGGATGCTGAGGCGGATGTGGGAGTTGAGCAGCAGTTTGGTTTCCGGTATGGCTGATGGTCGAATCTTCTGGTCCTCCCGGTTCTGCCCGCTCAGACCGCCAGGGTACGTCTCAACCCGAGCTGACCGACCCGGAAAGGAGCGCTGCCTGTCAATCACCCGGATGCGGAGGAAACGCTTGGGGAAAGACAAATGAGAAGAAACCTGTTCAAACGCCACCTTCTGGTGGTCAGTTTTCCCGTCGAACCCGATACCAAGCGGGTTCGGGCTCGGGCCAGATGCTCCGTGACCCCCAGGTGGATCTGCTGTAGCGATCAGGAAATAGAAAGGGGGCGCGGACAACGTTTAAAAAGCCGTCAAGAAAAGCTTTTGTAGAAGTCGCAGGTGAAGCTGGCGTGGATTCCACTTCCTTCTCCTCCGTCTGAGTTACGCCCGCGGGTCGTGAGCTATTTTTGCGCCGCTTCGCTCCACCTTGGGACTCCAAACCTCCGTCGGCAGCCAGGAACCTGGAACTCGGAGCGCAAATGGTCGCGATTTAAAATAGAGCCGGTTGGCGGCTACAACTGTCTGCCGCGGAGCGGAGAGGAGGCGGAGAACCTCTCCGGTGTGAAGGTGCTTCTCGGTAGAAGTCGATAACGGTCTTTGAAATGTTTCTCACCGGAGCAACCCCGTCTGTGCCGCTCCCCCAGTCCCAGTCCTCCGTGCTGAACAGCTCCGTGGTCCAGAGCCAGATGCCCAGCGTGGTCCTGGAGGGGCTGAGGCCGGGGACGGGCTACGTGGTCCAGGTGAGGGCCCGCACCGTGGCCGGCTACGGCGCCTTCAGCAAGGAGATGCTCTTCCAAACCCTCACTGACGGTAGGTGTGCGCCGGGATTCGGCCCAGCTGTGTGGGAGGACACAGGTTCAACACCGGGAGGAGGGGGGGAAAGAGGGGAGGCTGTGCTGCCAAGTAATTAAATTCCGCCCTTCTTCCCGTTTGTGTGTGTGTGCGTGTGCGTACCAGCCTGCAGTCAGGTAAAATGAGCCATGTAAATGATATTTTAGGTGTGTGATAGATAGGCAGGGAAACACTCAGGTATATGTTTCACCCTCCAGCTCTGCTTTTATGAAAGCATTTCTCAAAATACAAACTTGTGTGTGTGTTCCTTGCAGATGAGTATAAGTCAGAGCTGGGACAGCAGCTCTCCCTGATTGCAGGCTCTCTAGTTGGTGGAGTGTGCATCGTCTCATTGATCGCCATCGCCATCATCTGCACCAGGTAAGGCTCCATCTCACACACTTCCAGGCCCGGGTCTGCACCAGTGAAGGACCCGCTTCTGAGAAATTTGAAATCTTCATTGGCTACGAAAAGGGACGACCCACGCCGCCATCTAATGCTCTTCTCTCACCAACTACCCCCATGTCCTCCCTCCGTCCAGCCACAAACCTCCCCTCCGGTCCTCCTCTAGACCTCCTCCTACCCAGTAGCAGATCTTAGCTCGCAGCTCAACTCACGAGCCACCTGGCTCTCATTGGTAGATCCTCCGCGTCGCAAAGGTCTGAGGGTTGCAGTCTGGTTCTGGTTGTGGCGTGCTGGTCAGCATGGGGATGACTAGGGCATCTGGTGGACCATAAAGCAACTTGTCCTGGTCTTATGGATTGTGTCTCCTGCACATGACCTGTGTGGACGGGTCCTCCAGTTGAAGATATGGCACCATGTTGTCCTTTTTGGGAGACAGAGAGCCAACAGAGGCATGGCGGTGCTTTGACAATGTTCTTCTGCAAATCATCGGCTCCTGACATACCTGAGCATTGCTGCAGACCAAGTACTGGCATGGAAACAGAATTCCTTCATGGCAACGGCCTCTTCTAGCAAGGGTTCAAGGAGCTCCATGGCATGATGAAAGTGCTCCGCGGCTTCCATATTCCGAGATGTCCAGCCAATCAAGCGTGGCCTCAACATGTTGCACAAGCAAGTCCAACTCATGCAGGTCCCACCTTCACCCTCAGGCCCTGTGACGGTGAGTGAGGCCTCCAGAAAGTCCATGCCTCTGTGGGCGAGGGTCTGTTTCGCAGCAGTATGAGGCCGCTTTGTCCAACTTGATGAAGGTACCAGATCTCATCTGAAGATACTTCTATTGACCTCACTTTCACTTGGGTTTGCAAACATCCATGGTCCTCTTCCAGGTCAGAACATCACCTCCCCAGGGCGTATCTTCTCCAGGGTCCAGCCGATGGCCTCTGAGGAGCAGTAATGCCCCTGTTAGAGCGGCACAAGGACTTCTAGAAAGACATTCTCAACCATGAACCGAGCTGCAATTCACAGGGGTTCGGGGCTTCCCATGTGTTTCCTGGACTTACGGGAGGATTCGAGCCCTCGGCTTCTTCAAGGAAACATCTCCGAGTCGCATCCTGACTCGTGGCTCCATCACAAGCTCCTCCTCCTTGGTTGCGTTGGTTGTCCGGGCCAGCTGGCGTTCCAGCTAATCTTGTCTCCAAAAGAGCCGGTGTGCAGTCGTTGCGGAAAGTTCTTTGGAGATCTCAAAAGAAGCAAAGGACAAAGCTATTAAATGCAAATTTCAGAAGCGTCAGAGAAGCGGAGAACGTGTCACATAGATTTTAATGCCGTTAAACTGCGTTGGCTTCCGTGACCCCGCAACCGCTGCAGATGATGAGCCGCCTCCGCTGGGAGCGGCACGAGGCCGCGGATCGGCGGGAGCGTGAAGATATCACAGCACGCTTCTTCAGCGCCGTCGTCAGAAAGAGCCGGGACGCGTCACTCAGGACCAATGAACTCTTGGAAACTTTGTGTGTGTGACGCTCAGGGAGGCTTATCTTGGCTGAGGAGAAGACACCCAATTAGCTCCCTGTCTTTGCACATCTCCAGACCTTCATGCATGTCTGTGCTTTCCTGCAGGAGGAGGCAGCTGAAGGAGAGCGTGTACGGAGACAAGCTGCAGCAGTACAACGCAGGGGGAGGTGAGGCACACACACACACACACACACACACACACACTCACATACACACTCACTCAGTCCAAAAGACTCACAAGGTCCATGTTTTCCTGGTTGTGCCCTCAGAGGTGACCCTGAGACCTGACATGTTCAGTGGTACCACCCCAACGGTGACCTTCCCCACCCTGTCTGAGGGTCACAGCTCGCCAGGGGTGAAGATCTACATCGACCCCTTCACCTACGAGGACCCCAATGAGGCCGTCAGGGAGTTTGCCAAGGAGATCGACCCCTCCTGTGTGAAGATAGAGGAAGTCATCGGATCAGGTAGACCTTCTTAACTGCTGAAAAGATGTCACAGACCCGAATCTGTCCATCCATCCATCCATCCATCGATCCGCCTGTCCCTCCATCCATCCATCCATCCATCCATCCATCCATCCATCCATCCATCCATCCATCCATCCATCCATCCATCCATCCATCATCCATCCATCCATCCATCCATCCATCCATCCATCCATCCATCCATCCATCCATCCATCCGTCTGTGTCCATCCGTCCATCCATTGATCCGTCTGTCCATCCATTGATCCATCTGTCCATCCATTCATCCATCCGTCCATCCATCCATCCATCCATCCGTCCATCCGTCCATCCTTCTGTGTCCATCTGTCCATCCATTGATCCGTCTGTCCATCCATCCATCCACCCATCCATCCATCCATCCATCCATCAATCCATTCCACTCACTGAAGATCCACCCTGCTCATCCTGCAGTCGGTGGTGGGCGGAGCCTATCTCCTCTGTCATTGGACAGGAGGCGGGGTTTAACATGGTCACACACAACCGCTCAACCCATCGTCACCCATCTGGACAACGCGGGGTCTCCAGTGAAGCTCCTGCACGTGTTCGGACTGCGGGGGGAACCCCGAGGAAGGTCATTGCAGAAGTTCCCCCGAGGGAATCCAAGCGTGGACCTTCTGGCTGCGAGGCGGGCGCTCCGAGCGCTGCGCCAGCGTGCCGCTTCCCCTAAAATATGACTTCCTCCCTGGAAGCGCTTCCAGCAGACAGTTGGAACGGAGACGCCGCTCTCCTTTCATGATACCGACTGTCACCGCAAAACAAGAAGCTCGACAGAAAATCAACTCGTTTTATCGACCGAGACGAAATGTTGTGTCAATGAGGAAGATCTGGAAACGCTCCACGCCAATTAATGTTTTTGTTGCTTTGAAGTTGAGAGAGATGTTTTATTCATGCTAAAAAAAAAAAAACTTCCAGCGGAATAAATTAAAACTTTGCTCCTGCGTGGATCTGAGCCGCCGAAAACGCTGTGTGATGTTCGGCAAACGGAGGAAGTTGAATTCCATTAAAGTCCCGGAGCAGATTCGGAAATTTTGAGGATTCGGAGAGGCGGGAATTTCGGGACAAACGGCAAATCACATTCTGGAGCTGAGGGTCAGACACTCCCAGGTTCCAAGTTCTCCCCGAATCTGCGAGGGGTTCCTCTGGGTTCTCCGGATTCCCCCGGCAGTCCAAAGACATGGCGGAGGTTCAGTGGAGACCCTCCTTGGAAGAGATGTATGCTCAGCTAGCCGGGACCTGCTGGTGGACCAATGGCTGCAACAACAAGACAATCACACCAGAACTTCCGTTAGTTTTCTTCTTCAAGCTGCAAACGACCCAATCATCAAAACATCGATAACAACAGTGGTGATACGAATAAGAGGAACAAGACTACGACTTCTACTACTACCAGTACTACTACTACCACCACCAATACTTCTAACACCAATACAATACTAATAGTACTACTACTACTACTACTACTACCTATACTCCTACAACCATTACTATGTCTACTGCTACAATAAAATACTTCTACTACCTCCAATACTACTCCTATTACCACTATTAATGATAATGCTACCAATACTACAACTATGACTACTACTTCTACCAATACAGCACTACTACTACTACTACCAATACGCCTACTACAACTACTATGACTACTGCTACAATAAAATACTACTTCTACTACCAACAATACCACTACTACCACTACCACTATTAATAATAATACTACCAATACTACTACTGTGACTACTGCTTCTATCAATACACTACTACTACTACTACTATGACTTTCGCTACTACTACCAATACAATAATAATACTACTACAACAACCAATACTACTAGCCAGTACTACAACTACTACTACTACTACCAATACTAATACTACTACTACTATTACTACAACTACTACTACTATTAATAATAATGCTACCAATATTACTGCTATGACGATGACGTCTACCAATATAATACTACTACTGCTGCTACCAATACTACCAATATTCCGACTGCTACCAATACTACTGCAACAACCACCACCAATACTACTACTACTACTACTACTACCACCACTGATACCAATACTAATACTACTACCAATACAATGACGATGTATAAAATGATAAAATTATGTGAATAAGTATAAGAATTCTTTTTTTTTTACATTAAATTTTATAATTTTTCTAAAAGCAGGTATGGCTGTTGCCTCCGTCCGTCTGTTTGTCCGTTCGTCCATCCCCCTGCCGCTGCCCGGCTGGACCGTATTTACCTCCAATATTTTTCTTGAGCCCGAAACCAATAAAAGCCGAATTACGGCGGCGCTTTGGGCCACGAAGGTGCCGGAGGTCATGAGCCAGGCGGGGGGGCCGTCACCGCCGAGACAATACGCTTTGAGCTTCGCTCCCCGGAGCTCCGAGAGGCTCGATCCCGAGGTCCTCCTTCCGTTTTCACCTCAGGGATCCACGACACGTGACTCACCTTTTCATTCTTCACGTGAAGCCGCCCCCCCCTGGAGGCGGAGGGGTTTGTTTGTGCGCCGACTAGGGCTTCCACAAAGAAACGCGTGGGTGCGGAAGGCAGAACAACAGATCGTGGGGGAAGATAAAAGAAGGGAGGACCCCGAGGAGATCGTAAAAATATCTCACCTCGCTCTCCTCCTCTCCCTCTGCGCTGACGCCATCTTGTCCTCTCCGGGACGAAGATGTTGGAGGAGATGTTTGAATGGGAGCCGGGGGACGAGCGGCGGTTAGCCCCGCCCCCGCAGCTAGAAGGTCCCTGCAGGGTCTCCACGTTCTCCATCCAGGCCCCGCTCCCTCCTCCCCTCCTCCCCCGGCGGATCCCGTCTCCTGCCGGTCCACGGCTGTGACAGCAGAGATCTTCTAATGAGCGGTGAGATGTGGAGCGGAGATCACGGCGAGACAGGACGACACCGCCTGTCATCCAGTTCCCATCACTCATCCATTATTCACACTCCCATCTTCATCTCTGGGATAAGAACTTTTATTTTGAAGCGATATTCAATTTTCATGTCTCTTTGTCGCCGAGGGCCACGTTTATTTTGACAAAAGACATCTGCGAGCCGGCTGCGAGGAGGACGCCGGCACGCGCCCGGGACGTTTCGTCCATATCCCCGGAATTCGGTTTTCGGGAGCGAAATAGGGACGAGTAAACCGGCGAGGCCGCGAGGAACCGAGGCATTTTTTTTCTGTTTGAATGGGATTACTCGGCCGACGGGGTTCGGACCAACTGCTTCAAGGTCTTCATTGTCATTATGAGGTTTCCCGTAATTCGGTAAAAATAACTGGGTTATTCTGGGCTGTGGAGAGCCCGTGACTGGCAGGTCATCAGCGCAGTGACCGGCCCGTCTCTCCATCGGATCCACCCTTCTCTCGCCGACAGCGGTGACAGCCGACCGCCCATCCCGAGGCCTCCGCTGCTCCTCTGCCCACCGCCTTCTTTTTTTGCATTGTACGATTTTTTAATGGCGTTTCGTCAAGTCAGCGGAGCTTCTCCCGGCTGGATTGGGGTTCGGCTGCGTGAAATCTATTTATGGTGAATCTGCTTGGGTAGCAGTGGGATTATTGGTGTTAGTAAGAGTATTTCATTCGGTGCAGCGGGGGCCCTACATTGTCCTGACGTGTGCGTTAGAGGCTGGATGGTCGGACGTCTCTGTATGAAGCCCTGTGATTGGTCCAGGGTGACCAACAACAGCTGGTATAGGCTCCCCGCCTCATGATAATTGAGAAGCATAACGGATGAGTGAGTAATAATAATAATAGTTGTAATTCGATCATCGCGGTAGACTGTGGGACCTTCAGCCTTCTCTGAGGGGCAGCAGCTCATGGGAGAAGACACGGTTGGAAAACGGTGACGGGCGTCTCCCGCTCCCGCCGCTCCCGGGGAAGGCGAGGTGATGCAAGGCGGCGGTAAACACAGGCCGCCCGCCGCTTCCGTTTCTCTTCTTCTGTCTGTTTGTTGTTTTCCAGCCCGTTAGCAGGCGCGGCGTGCGCTCCAGCCGGGATTTGCCGTCACATCCGACAGCCGGGACATCCGAGGTTTCCTTTGAGCTGCCGTTCATCGATTAATATTTACAGCCTTTGTTTACCTTCTGCTCGGTCCTCTGACGTTTATGGGATCAGGGATGTTTCCTTCAGAAGGGAGCTGTGTGGATTTAACCAGAGAGCTAATATTAGCCTCCTTGGCGCCCGCGGGCCCGACGGGCTCCCGCTGTTTGCTCGGGATTAATAAACGCCAGCCTCGATTTTAAGCACAAATATATTAAGAGGCATCTTCTCCACCGGTTGATATGACCCGCTCCGTCCTCTGCTCCTCCAGGGGAATTCGGGGAGGTGTACAGGGGCCGCCTGAAGCCGGCGGGGAAGAAGGAGATCCTGGTGGCCATCAAGACCCTGAAGGTGGGCTACTCCGAGAGGCAGAGGCGGGACTTCCTGTCCGAGGCGTCCATCATGGGCCAGTTCGACCAGCCCAACATCATCAGGCTGGAGGGCGTGGTGACCAAGAGCAGGCCCACCATGATCATCACCGAGTTCATGGAGAACGGCGCTCTGGACTCCTTCCTCAGGGTAAAGCGCACTTTCAACCCCTCTGCACCTCACAAGCCGTCTCGTCTCCGCCGGCCGCTCCTTAGGCCGCACGTTCCACACACACACACACACACACTCGTCGTGCCCTTGTTGGCGAGATCTTTGTGGATGTTTCTTCGAGAAGCGATTCTTCCTTGTTGACCCGAAAGAATCCCTGGGCGCTTTACTTCGATGTTTCGGACCGGAGCTCCTCCCGAGCAGGTTCTCCGCTGAAGGAGGAGAAGACCTCCGATGAAGGTTCTGGTGTTCCGACGGTGACGTTCCTGCAGCCAAAGTCCTCGTTCTAGTTCGGTTTAAAAATAAAGCAAAAACTAAAATAGCCAAAGAAGCAGATGGACGGCGGAGGCTCGGCAGACAGAGAGAGAGAGAGAGAGAGAGGACCTCCTGCTCTGCCTCTCCTCCCATCCTCTGCCTTCCTCTTCCCCTCTTCCTCTTCCTCCTCCCTCTCTTCCTCTCTCTCTCTCCTCCTCTTCCCCCTTCATCACCCCCCCATCCGTCTGTCCATCTCTTTGATCCTGTCCTCCTTTCCAGGCACCTCTAAAAACAGAAAGAGAAACTCTTTGATGTTCGGTTCGCTCAGCGTGACCCCTTTTGACTCAGGAAACACACACACACACACACACACACGTGCGCGCACACACACACACACACACACACACAATGATCGATCTCCCTGGCGCTGTGTCCGAGCATGATCATCCTGCATCACAGGAACCAGGCGATCAGCATGTGTGTGTGTGTGTGTGTGTGTGTGTGTGTGTGTGTGTGTGTGGAGTGTGAGGTCGGAGGAGCATCAAAGGCGCGGTTTGATGCACAAACTGAATTAAAAGACACGTGCACACACTCCTTGGCATGGACTCCACCAGCAGGTGAAGTCAGCAGGACTCTCACACACACACACACACACACACACACACACACACACACACCCCATCAGCAGACCAAGCGGGAGGAGATGTTGCCTCAGACATCCTGGAAAATGTTCGAGCTTTGTCTTCCTTTATTTCTCTTTTCTTCCGGCTCACAAAGCACTTGTTTGGTTTCCATGGAGACGCTGCGTGGGGCTCCTCTGGCGGCTGGCGTTGCTGGCGTGGAGCTGCCGTTGCATCACCTCTCAGATATGTGGGACGCCGCCGCCCGCCGGCCGCCATCGCCGGGGACCCCGGGATGATCGTCGTTCTGGCTTGCAGGGTTCCGGAGCGGCGGGGCCGTCCGGCCAGTCGTTCATCGTCTCTTGTCCTTACGGAGAGCCGGATGGCCGAGAGGCTCCAGATGACCAATGAATGAATGAATGAATGAATGAATGATGGTGGTAAAGAAGGACGGGGCAGTTTGGACCGTCTGCCGTCCCCGGTGTGGGTGGACCTCTGGAGCAGATGGTGGCAGCAGATCCTCCTCCAACTCAGATGTCTGAGCACAAAGTCAACATTTCTTTTCCTCTTATCATAAAACAAGTCCTTTTCTTCCTCCTGCAGCAAAATGATGGACAGTTCCCCGTCATCCAGCTGGTCGGTATGCTGAGGGGCATCGCCTCAGGAATGAGGTACACACACACACACACACACACACACACACACACCTACTTCATACAGAAATCCATTTCAGTCACACGGATGAAGAAGGTACTTTTTCAGGGATGTGAAATTAGATCTGAGACAGAAGCTCATCTCCTGGAGGTCCTCGGCAGTGACGCTCAGACGCCCGAGGCCGAAGCTCAGTGCTCCTGAGAGCAGGACGACGTCTGGACAGCATGCCCCTGCTTTCCACCTCCGGGATCAAACTCAGACTGAAGCGTCTGGACAAAGCGTGCGAGATAGCATCAGCCGGGCTTCTGACGGACGCCTTGGTTTCCCGAGTGTCTGTGTTGACGTAGCTTGACTTCCGAGGTAAAGACGTGAAACATCCTGAGCTTCATGTCTGAGGGCGTCGACTCCGTGTCCAGGACAGGTGCTTGGAGAGGACGCGGCCTTCGTCCGGGGCCGGGATCGTATTCTCGAGAGACGGTAGCTCCTGAAAGTCCAGGGGCTCCGTGGGCGATGGTTGAGTCAGCGCCGTCCTGCAGACCTCAGCCTTTGGACCAGAGTCTGCATCTGCATTCTGGGACACAAACTCCAAAACCGCCGACTCCAACTTTCAGCGCTGAGCAGCAACCGCAGTCGGAGAAGACTCATCTGACGGCCGAGGATGACGAGGATGAGACAAAGTTTCACGGATAGATTGGATGTGTGCTGAACTAGCTGCAGATGAACACAGTGCACTGACTAACACACACACACACAGATCCTATCTGTATGGTAGCTAGCTCACAGGGAGAACATGCAAACACACACGCCCACGCGCACATTAAATCCATTTCCTTTCGGCGGTAGCCCAGGTAGCTGGCGTGTGATCACTCAGCCGTTTTGGCGGCGCTGCTCTCCATCCTGCAGGTACCTGGCGGAGATGAGCTACGTTCATAGAGATCTGGCCGCTCGCAACATCCTGGTGAACAGCAACCTGGTGTGTAAGGTGTCCGACTTCGGCCTGTCCCGATACCTGGAGGAGGACACTTCGGACCCCACCTACACCAGCTCCCTGGTGAGCCGCCACGCCTTTCCGCCGTGCCTTTCTTCCGCCGCCGCCGTTAGGGTGGAGACGTCGGGCGCATGTGACCCTGTCATGCTGGCTCTGAACCAGGAAGAGAAAATGTTGGGGTTTGTCCGACAATTTCAAAACATGAAGAGCAGGCGTCCTGAAGCGGAAGGTCGCCGAAGACGCTGAGCCCCGAGTTTCTCCCGCTGGCCCCGTTAGCACCTAGCATAGCCGCTCTGCCGCCATCGGTGTGTGTCCACGTGTGTGGGAATGGGGGAAGGTGAGCCTTCAGCGCCTTTTGGATCCGTCTCTTGACCAGCGGTGATCAGCATCGCCCCTTGGCTCAGGGGTATGGACGCAGATGTGCCGTTGCCTGGACCGGGCTTTTGATGTGCTCCTAAAGCTAATGCCTCAGAGCCTCTCAGGGGGAGACCATGTAGCGTGAGTTCTCCTCCAACGTTCTCCCCTGTGTGGCTTCGGCCCGCGAGATGATAACTACGCCCTGAGAGCAGGAGGTAGGCGACAGCGAGCGGTAGAATGTGGAGTAGTGTGTGCCAGAAGAGAAAGTAGGAGCCTGTGTTGGGAAACGGTATTCGGACACGGTGCTGGAAGCCGAGCGGCTGCGTTAAGTGGAGACCCGAGGCTGTTGTGTTATAAAAATGTTTGGCGTTGTCCGGGACTCTGGATGGTGTGACCTACGAGGGCAGCTCTCCAGGCGGCGGCGGCGGCTTTCCGCAGCAAACCTCTGCAGAAAATCAAAACTCAGCCTCCAGCTCGCAAACTTACTCCCAAGATGGCAACACCTTCCCACACATTTAACACGGCGTGACGTTAAATCCACATTCCTTTCTCCGTTCTCCCCCAGCATATGAATTTTTAAAATGTCATCACATCAGCGCGTGGCTGGAACAATTACTGTCGCACTCCGCAACGCTGCCGTTTGCTGCAGAGAGCACAATTACGTAGCTTTGCGCAGTAAAAACTAGTTTCATGCATTGTTTCCTTCTGGTTTTGTCACCGGTGCTGACAGCAAGCAAACTGTGTGTTTATCAAAACCTTAAGCTAAAAGGACAATATTTTGTGCTCTGACGGCGGACTCATCCGCTGTAAACCCCATAAATGGCTTGTCACGCCGTCGCTCTGCAGAGAAGAGAAAACCTCTCAGCGAGGCGGCTGCGCGTCGCCCGTGTTAGTGATGAAGTGGGTGCTGAGTGTAGCGGTAACCGGCGGGTAAAAACACAGCCGCTGACCCTCTCTAGGGCTACAATAACTACCGTCCGTGCAGCGTTTGGAGGGCGTTCCACATCCACGAGGGGAAAAGGCGTCGCCGCAGATGTGCCGGCCGTTAGCGACGGCGCTAACCAACTTCCACAGACTGCCGTCGGTCAGATAGCAGATCAATGTCGGCCGGGTTCCGGCAACGCAAGCCCCCGACTCTTTCCCTCGGCGCGCCCACGCCGCTCATCGCCGCTAACTCTGCGCACGAGCAATCCGTTAAAAGCCATGGTGTGTATTTATGCCTTGGATCGAAATGTGACATCTAATTTTACAATGTAAAAGGCATTTGATTGAGGAGTGACGCGGAGCCGGGCGAGCATGTGGCAACGCGTCCTGAAACTCTGCACGCACTCATCAGCAGCCCGGAGAACATTGGCGCTATTTACTCAGCATTTTGTCTTCATTAGAAAAGACAAGACAAACAGATGCGGGTGGAGGTGAGGGAACAGATGTAGGATATCTATCTTAGCGCGCCAGCAGACGCCTGCTCCGGCTGAACGTTCACAGCGCGGGCCTCTCACGCGCAAACATCTTCCAGGCTAACGGCGTCTCTGCAGCAGGTGACTCACAGATTCTCTCCAGGAGTCCTGGAGGACGGGACCGTTACACCTCGCCGGTCCGAAAATTCCATTTTCAAACAATATTGAAGGTCTTTTCTCTGAGGTTGCGTGTCCGGGGGCCGTGTGTGTTTTTGACGAGCGTCCTCTCCTCCCCTCCCCCCCAGGGCGGGAAGATCCCGGTGAGGTGGACGGCCCCCGAAGCCATCGCATACAGGAAGTTCACGTCGGCGTCGGATGTGTGGAGCTACGGGATCGTCACCTGGGAGGTGATGTCATACGGAGAGAGACCTTACTGGGACATGAGTAACCAGGATGTAAGTCACCTGTGTGTGTGTGTGTGTGTGTGTGTGTGTGTGTGTGTGTGTGTGTGTGTGTACCCTCAGTCAGTCAAATACAGCATGGCGGCCGTGACTCAGATGATCCGATGAAAAGGTTGCCGCCTCCTGCCTGCATTCTGAAGTCTCCTTTGGTGAGACCTAGAGCTCCACAACTGCTTCACATGGCCTGTTAGCACCTCGCATGGCAGTGTGTGTGTGTGTGTGTGTGTGTGTGTGTGTGAAGGGGTGAATGTGATCCAGTGTGAAGTCCTTGCAGACAAGGTGATGCCTCAGCAGGGCGTTGACGAGTGTGTCGCTACTTCGGGAGAAGGAGACAAACCAAGGATGAAACATCTCATGATGTTCAAAGATATTCTTTGTGTTTTTGAAAATGTAGCCCCTCCTCCTCCTCCACGTCTTCCTCACACCTTCATCCTTTCCTCAATATTTGGCATGGAGCAGGAGAACCTGCTGCTGTGTGTGTGTGTGTGTGTGTGTTTGTGTGTGTGTATGTGTGTGATGCCGGTGTTATTAGACGGGAAACCCATCACGATGGAGGAGCGGCATACCTCCACTGCCAACCAGGGTCTGCTGCACACACACACACACACACACTGAGGTAAACAGCACACAGGCGAGCAGATCTGAGACCAGATCCACACACACACACACACACACTCAGATGAAAAGGCACACGCTTACAGCTCCCACACCCAGAAACATGTCACAGCGCAGGCGTTCCTCCTCAGGTCCTCCTCAGGTCCTCCACAGGTGCTGCGTTCCACAGGAATTAGTCATGAAAGGAACGTGTGATGTTCCTCAACACGTGCCGCCGCTTTCCTCTGATTGACGGCGCCGCTGAGAAGATGTCGGCGGCGCGGGGCCCGGGGAGTGCGCCGGGGTCGCCTGGAGTTCAGTCTGCAAACAGACAAATCCCCGGTAAGCCGGGGAGACGGCGCATAACTCGGGATCTGAGAGACGCCTCCGCACGAAGAAAGACATGAAGGTGGAAGGCGGCGGAAGGAGGTGGAAGCAGGTGAAGGTGAAGGTCGGGTCACGGGCCGGGCGGCCCGAGACGAAAGAAGGAAGGCGGGAGGAGACCCGGAGCTGCGGGAGGAGGTCGGGGAGGAGGCGGGGATCCCCGCGGTGAGCGTCGGGGTTTATCGGGTTGCGGTTTCACGTTGCGAGGAAGATCTGAGCGGGTGCGTCTGCTCACAGAAATCCAAGCGTGGAGCCCCGTTACTGGAGCAAAGGTTGGAACAGGGCGAGATGATGAATACCCAAGCGGAGGTCTCCTGGGGAGCCTTCCTGGTTTGGTGTCTCTCAGTCAGAGATCTGTGATGAATCACCGTCTCCACCTGAAGATCGGCAGCCATTTGAATCACCCAGAACAAGTCGGTAGATCTGGAAATATCATATCAAGGCGGCAGCTCCATAAGGAACGTCTCCTCTTCCCCATGTGAGGGAAAGGGAGTCTTCTCGACGTAGAGAGAGATGCCTTCAAATCACGTGAGCGTTTTCGCCCCGTGGAAGGAATGTCTTCTCGGCGTCGGACCGCCGTCTTATCGCCCCGGTGTCTGCAGCCTGTCGGAGCAGCTCGTGCCGCCGCAGTTTACTGATGTCCTATCGCCAGATGACGCCGGTTTCCCTTCCGTTTCCCCGCCTCTTCTCAGCGCGGCGCTCTTATCGCCTGCCGCGAAGAGTCGTGATATGAGGAAGGAAAAAAACTAGAAAATAAATTACACGGCGCTTTCCTCCGAGCTCCTCTGCAGCTTCGTGGACATTCTGAGCAGAAGAGCGGGTTCTGGAGGGTTCTGTGCAGCGGATATAGTGAATGAATGTGGAGCTTGGAGAAGGACAGAGGAGGGATGGAGAAAATCTGGGTACGAGGTTGGTGAGGTCGAGGTGCCGGACGGGAGGTCTGGAGGAAGACCTGAGAGGAGGATGGAGGGGGAGGGGAAGAGAGATGGTGTGAGAAGGGAGGGTTAGATGGGGGCAGGTGATTGGCTGAGCGTCAGATGGTTGCAGGCAATTGGATGAGGCTCGGATGGAGGCAGGCGATTGGCTGAGGGTCGGATGGAGGCAGGCGATTGGCTGAGGGTCGGATGGAGGCAGGCGATTGGCTGAGCATTTGATGAAGGCAGGCGATTGGCTGAGCATTTGATGGATGCAGGTGATTGGCTGAAGGTCGGATGGACGCCGGCTGATCGGCTGAGGGTCGGACGGTTGCAGGCGATTGGCTGAGGCTCGGATGGAGGCAGGTGATTGGCTGAGGGTGGGATGGAGGCAGGTGATTGGCTGAGGGTTCGATGGACGGAGGCGATTGGCTGAGGGTCAGATGGAGGCAGGTGATTGGCTGAGGGTTGGATGGACGGAGGCGATTGGCTGAGGGTCAGATGGAGGCAGGTGATTTGCTGAGGGTCGGATGGAGGGATGTGATTGGCTGAGCATTTGACGGATGCAGGTGATTGGCTGAGCATTTGATGGATGCAGGTGATTGGCTGAACATTTGACGGATGCAGGTGATTGGCTGAAGGTCGGATGGACGCAGGCAATCGGCAGGACAGCTGCCATAAAGACAACAGATGGCTTCTGAGAATTGAACTCCAGATTTGTTCCTGCTGTAGTCTGCTCAAAGTCTGGCAGAAGATTTCCACTCTCAGAGGAACATACCAGGCCTCCAGAGAAGGGTCATAGGAAGTCACGCCGGCGAGTGTGGAAGGGACAGATCCCTCCGAGGAGGTGCCGGCGGGCCGCTCACCTTCTCGCGGGGTCTCCGTTCAGACGGACCGAGATGTCGTCCGCGCTGCCTCTGAAGAGCTCCGACAGAGATTTCCATCTCGGTCCGTCCGCAGCAGATGGGAAACCAGAAGATGCCCGTTCTCCGCCTCGTCCTCCATCCCTTCCTTCTCTCGTTCCAGGTGATAAACGCCATCGAGCAGGACTTCCGTCTGCCGGCTCCCATGGACTGCCCTGTGGTTCTGCACCAGCTGATGCTGGACTGCTGGCAGAAGGACCGCAACGCGCGGCCAAAGTTCCCCGATATCGTCAGCATGTTGGACAAGATGATCCGCAACCCGGCCTCCCTGAAGACCGGAACCAACAGCATGGGGCCGGGGTGAGGAGCCACGGGAGGGGCGGCGGAGTATTTCCGGGCGGGGTTCTTCTAACTCCTCCCTTCCTCCTTTGCAGACCTCCTCACCACCCCTTGTTGGATCGCGGAGCTCCAGATCTGAGCAGGGTGAGCTCGGTGGAAGACTGGCTGGCGGCGCTTAAGATGACCCAGTACAGGGACTCCTTCCTGGGCTCGGGCTTCACCTCCCTGCCGCTCGTCACCCAGATCACCGCCGAGTAGGTGACCCTCTCCTCGGGTCTCGGTAGCCGTACCTCCCTTTCGCAGAGCAACGGTTACCGGCCTCCCGGCGGTATCTACGGCTCCTCAAAGACGTTGTCCTCGTCCGCCGTTTCTCCTCGTGCCTCTTTTCTGACTCGTCTGCGGAAAATCCTGGAAACGAGTCCGTTTTTTTTTTTTAATCGCCGTTTCACTCAAACCGCCATCTGTCATTGCTGGGAAGCGTGTGAGCGTCAGCCTCCTTTTGGTTGGTTGTTGTTTTTTACGTACGCGCCGCCGTTAATTAGATCTGTGGACGAGGAGCCGCCAAAGTCAGGGAGAACATGATCATCGCAAAGGGAAAGGGACGGTCAGAGGGTTCATCCTGTCAGGAGTCATAAAGCCACGGGGCCAGAGCCAAGATTCTCAAAAACTCATTTACATCCCATAAACCACAACAACGTGAAACAACATCCAATGGAAATTGATTTTGGAAACGACAACGAAAACAAGTAGCATTTGAGAAAAGGCATAAAGATTTCCCCAGAACGCCGCCGCTCATAAAGCGAGGCAATATTTGCAACCAAAAACAATTAACAGCACAAGACAGATAACACCGGGGGAGGCGAGGGGGGGTTCACGCTAAACACACTAACATCTCACCAAACATAGATTAGTAAGCATTATTATTTATAATTATAACAACGATAATAACAATCATGATAAGTATAATAAGAATGAGGGTGAGGAAAGACTTTCATCATAAGGCTAATATTGATGATGGCAATAATAAAATGACACTTTTGTAAACAGCTTTCCGTCAAAGTGCTGCACCCGCAAGAAAGACTGAAATGAATTAGTTCCCCCGTCCTGCATCCGGGATCTCACGGGGCTGTGAGGTCGGCGAGAACCTCCTAGATCATGGAGACTCCACACAGGAAGACCTCCGTGTCGGAATAGAACCCGGGACCTTCTTGTCGGGCGGTGGAAGTGCTAAAGACTGCACCGCCGAGTCAAATAAATAAGATGCTGCGACGCCACTGGCTGTTTTCACGTGTGAGAAGCTCTCCTTCACGTCAGCCTCTCATATGAGAACATGTCCTGCTCCGTTGTGGACAACCTGCAGGGCACGACCCAGATTGAAGGACTTCACAATAATCCGGCCATCTCACAGATGCACGGACTAATGGCGAGACGTGTCTGATCTTTGAGATGTTTCTAAGGAGGGAGAAGGTGACGAAAAACCACCAGCCTCCCTCCCTTGTCTTTGCGCTTCCACCGACGGGTGAAGACGAGTAACCCTCGCCCTCACCGTCATCCTGTCTTGGCTGAGTTCGGGGGAAAACCATTCGATCGGTCGATCTGACCGCTAACCGGCAGCCTAGGTGTAAGCGGTTCACTCACGGCCAGTGGCGTGTAAAGCAGCAGGTCGTCTGCATAGCGGAGAACACCAACTTCGACGCTGTTTGAAAAAGACAAAGAAAAAATCTGAGCGTCTCCGCCCGGACGCTGCTTGTCGCCGACCTGACGCTGTTGTTCCGTCGTCGCATCCCCGCCTCTTGCTGGGAGGCGCCGGTTCAATTCTGACCAGGTCTTACTGCCCGCCGGTTTTCTCCAACGGTCCAAAAACAGGAAGACGGCGTCGTCTGTAGAGGTGAACGATAGATCGAGGGGTTCCGTATGACCCTCTTATTGGCAGATCCAGGGCGAACCTGAGCCCGCGTCAACAAATACGACCGAAAGACTGAAAAAACAATCGTTAATTGTCTGCAATCCGGGGGAATCTGCCGCGAATCTTCAAGAGGAATTAAACGCCTCTCCGTTAACCCGGGACGACAATCAGAGCATGTTTGATCGAATCCACTCGGGCGAACGCAATTTTTTGCGGCCGAAATGTCCTCCCACATCAGCGCGGCGCTTTTCTGACAAAGACGCACCCCGGTTTCCTTGTTTTCACAGAGATCTTCAGAGGATCGGCGTGTCTTTAGCCGGACACCAGAAGAAAATCCTGACCAGCGTTCAGTCGATGCGGCACCAGGTGGATGACCAGTCTCCCACTGAGTCGGTGTGACCGGGCCGGCGGAGGGCGGCGTGGAACGACAACGGGGAGGCTTCATTTCAACGGTCTGCTCCACCCTTCGCCGCTTCAGTTTGACCATCTCTGAAATCTGAACCTCTTTACGTGTGTTTACAACCTCTGCATCCATCTTAAGATACAAGCCCACAGCCGTCACCAGACCTTCTCCTCGGTCACTGGTCAGGACCCTCTGCGGCCATTTAGCCGCTCAAATCGATGTAAGCTAAATGCCTCCAGGACGTGATTGAGCACAGAGTTAGCGGAGGAGCCGATGCAAGGCGGGGATTATTTGCAAGGTGGAGAAATAGTCCTATTTAAACCACTGACAGACCCGAAAGGCCCGCAATCACACACACACACACACACACACTTACACGCACACACACACACACACCCGCCTCCCATCCAATCCCAGCCCGCCCGCAGAACCATTGGGAGGCCGTGTAAACCCCCACCCCAGTTTTTTCCCGCTTTCTGATTCGAAGACGCCGCGGCCCGCGTTTCTTTGCGTGAAGCCAATCACGCGACGTATCTCCGCGTCTGAGCCGACTCTTGTGGACAAAGACCTCCGGAGCGGTGGCGAGAATGTTGCCGTTTGAAAACCCACCGGAACCAACGGATGAGAATCTGTCTTCATATTGAAGAGTTTGTACATATTGTCATTCGGGATGTTTACTTCCCGTCCGGACGTTCGCTCTCAGAATCGGACGATCGATCGCCATCGGAGTCTTGCCGCTGTCTCTGTGATTATCTTCCTCCCGGTGACTCATGACTATTTAATGACACAAACGTTGCTTTGGACTGCAGCCGGAAAAAAAAAAAGGTTTGGTCATTTTGGGGTATTTTCAGCGCAGCGGTGAGAGCCGCTCCTTCCAGAGAGCTGGCAACGCCCCGGCCTGCTTTGACACTTAATTCTGCGGGAGCTCGTAATGGCCGATGTTTTACAATCAGCACAAATGCCCTCCGATTGAAGCCAATTACGGATCGGGAAACGGAAACAAAAAAAAAACGTTCGAGGAAAATGCGATGTATGCAATGCGACCCCGCGGAGGTTTCTGGTGGAGTTCCAGCTGGCGGCCGCACGCGTGGACCGGCTGGAAGCGGCTGAAGAGAGGTGGCGCTCCGGCCGCGGGAACCTCGCACGCGAAGCTCGGCTTTCGAATGCTGTGAATCGGCCGCGAGCCTTCAGTCCTTCGGTCTTTCCATCCTTTTGTCCACCCTGGGCGTGCAGGGCCGTCGTCTCATGGTCTCATTCCTAACGGCGTCCGACGGCCGTCCGGATCATCGTCCCGCAGGCTAAATCCGGACCGCCGCCTTTTCCGCGGCAGAGCGTCAGAATGTCAGAATTGATTTCCCAGATATGGCGGGAGGGACCGAAGCGGAGAAGACAGCGAAATATAAAATGCCGGAGGGTCAAGAAGGAAATTGCCATCTTATTCATCATCTCCCAGTACCTAAATGGGATGTCGGGCTCGCCGTCTTCACACTCAGGCGAGAAGGTTGCATCAAAAGCAGCAGACCTGACTGCGGGGCTCGCCGGCGGACATCCGTTTCATCTCGGCGCAGAGCAGATTACCAGCTGTGAAGCGGCGGGATCGCCGAGCTTTCAGCTCCAAAACCTCTGGTCACGCGTGTTCGCACGGATCCCGGGATTAGCCGGCCGCTCCATCGATCGGATTCTTCTGTGATCTGAGCTCAAAGCACCGCCAGACACCGGCCGATTGTTTTCAGACGTTTTGCGCGGAGCATCTCTGCCGGGTACACCTTTTATCATCTCGACCCGATCTTCCCCGCCTTCGGCCCGCTCCCTCGAGGGGCCGCGGCCAATCTAACGCCAACGACCTTCCTGTCTTCTCCCCCTCCATCCATAGACTTCCTCTCTGGTCTTCTCCAGACCTCCTTCCTGGCAGCTCCAACCTCAGCATCCTTCTACCCAGATCTTCTCCGCTCTACCCCTCACCATGCCAAACCATCTCAGTTCAGAACATCTACCATGCGCTGCCCCTCTGATGAACTCCTTCTCCATCCTCTCCATCCTCCTCACTCCCAAAGAGGAACCTCCGCATCTCCATTTCTGCTGCCACCAGCTCCTCCTCCACGCCTTCCAGCCTTCTGCCGCACGTTCTTCCACCTCTTCTCCAACCCCTCCATGGCTCTGCTCTGTTGACCTTCGGTTCTTAAACTCTTCCAGCTTCTCCATCTCCAGCCCCCGTAGCCTCACCGTTCCACTTGGGTTGGGTTCCTCTCATTCACACTCACGTATGCTGTCTTGCTGCAGCGCAGCGTGTTTCCTCCCTTCTCCAGAGCATACAATCATACCTCCACCTCTCTAGATGTTCCTCCACCTTCTCCCCGCTCTTACTGCACATCACGACGTCATCCGCAAACATCGTAGTCCACGCGGGTTCCCGACGAACCTCGTCTGTCAGCCTGTCCATCACCACCGAGAGCGAGGAGGGTCTCGGAGCAGATCCCTGATGCGCTCCGATCTCCATCTTTAACTTAAGACCTAACCCTCACCACCATGTCATCCATGTCCTTCACCACGAGCGATGCTTCTCTCAGACCGGCTTCCTTCCTGGTGTCTCTGCACATTCAGCTGTGTTTACATGGACTCCACCGAGGTGCTCCCAGGAGATCTTTCCAAGTCCTTTTGCCGTTTACAGGCGGCGGAGTTCAAATCCTGGCCTGCTCGTGGGTTCTTTTGACGGACCTCCGTTTGCCTGAGGAAACGCGGCCCGGTAAAGGTTCGGATCCACTATTTCTTAAATTCTGAGTGCAAACTGGAGGACAGTGTCGTGGAGGACGCGCTTCCGACGTTCCCTGGACCTCCGGCAGTCCGACTGGAAGTGATTCCACGGCAGTGTTCGATTCTCAGTCTTGTCCCAATCGGGTTATCAGAAGACAAGAGTCCATGTAAACGCAGACTCGACTTGTATCACTTCCTTTTTCATGGACACTTTTAAATATGTATCTTGGTTTCTCTTGAAAAGAAAAGAAGAAGTGAATATTCAGCTGTGGTCTGCCTCTCTTTTTACCTACCAAGCTGTTCTCAGTGTTACTGCTCACGTTGTCCGAGCATCCCGGCCTCATGTATTATAGCACTGTATTATAACCTGAGTTTGCACACGCCTGTAAATCCTTCTGTGTGTGTGTGTGTGCGTGTGCGTGTGTGTGTGTGCGTGCGTGTGCGTGCCGTCGAGCGTACAGTGAATCGTTTGTACATCGTGCGAGTTTGTAGCCGTTGACTTTGTGAAACGCCACATTTACACTGCACCCTTTGTCAATAAAGAGAACTAATCAATCCAATGGATCACCTGGATCATCAATGAGGGGAACCAAGCTGGAGTTGAGGGTATTAAAATCACAAAAAGACTTTTTTTGCCTTTCTCAACTCTACATCACATCTGAATGTTTTGTTTGAAGCAATTATCGATGTTCTAACTGGGTAATAACTCCCGCCGACGGAGATCTTCTGCACCTACTTAATGGACCTTGTGGTGAATTTGTTCTTTTTGGGTTTCTGTTTCGAGGATCGCACACGAGCTATTAATCCCAACAGGACGGGAGAACTTTTTTTCCTCCTTCCAAACCTGTACTACCGACCCATTGGGCTCGCCTGACGGGGTGACTGCACTGCTCAATAAAGATAAAAAACATCTGGAAGCCTGTGTTTGATGTGTAACTTCATGCCAAGACGTCGTTACCCTGCTTAGTCTGTTTCCAGGACGTCGTCCGAGAGCGTCTCTGAGTTGATCGGACACAGTTGGACCGCAAAGTTAAAAACCTCCATGTGCTGTGTTGGGCTGTCCGAAGAAAATCTACCTTTCACCAGCATTTGTGGATTCTCCAGGTGTCTTCTCATCACACACACACACACACACACACACACACACACACAAACACACACATACAGCTGTCAAACACTCATTTGTCCCAAACTATGCCTAATCACTGAATGTCACACGGACTCATGACCTTCTCATCGGTTCCTCGATGTTCGGGTTTTGCTCCTGCCCCTCGCGGCGAGAAGCTCCCTGGTTGGATTCCCTCTCTGTGCGGAGTCTCCATGTTTCCCCGTGTCTGTGTGGCGTTCCTCATGGTTCCTCTCGCGGTCCTAACACAGGCAGGAGTTTCATTGGGCACCTTGCACTGTCCAGCAGCGCAGATGACGGGGTGAATGGTCGGACGACTCTGGATTATGTGGCCCTGTGATTGGTCCGGGGTGAACCAATGGCAGCAGGGATAGCAGTCTGCTCCCCCAAGACCCCGAATGCAGGATAAGCGGTGAAGATGACAAATGTATGAATGATAGTCAAGGGCCGTTTAGCCTGCGATTGTCTTAGTACTGGAGTTCCAGAACTTGTATGTTCCTGATGGGCTCCTGTGCTGATGTTTGCCTCTGGAGGTCACCGCGGGAAGAATGGAAGACGTGTGAAACCCGTCTGAGGAGATCCTCTCTGGACCTTACCTCTGGACCTTCTGGAGTTCCAGAACTTGTATGCTCCTGATGGGCTCCTGTGCTAATGTTTGCCTCTGGAATTCACTGCGGGAAGAATGGAAGACGTGTGAAACCCACTTGAGGAGATCCTCTCTGGACCTCACGCCAGGGGCAGGAAACGTCTTCTTCTGCGATGTACTTCCCGGGGCGTCTTTGACCCCGAGTCCCACTGCCAGGTAATGGTGCACTCATCAATGAGTGAGAGGACACCTCTGGGACACCTTTGGACAAGAAGGACCAGGAAGAAAATGAATATTTGCAGCAAATTAAATTCTGCGGTTCCATCACATCCATTGAAAGGATGCGATTCGTTCACGTTTCTGAAGATGGGCCGTGGAGCCCGGCTTCCGGGACCACGGGCCCGTCCTCACCGACGAGCAAGAGGAAGGAAAACAATAAGAAACAGTGTTTACGGTCAAAGTGTTTACGGTCGCGGTGGACAGTCACAGACGTGCCGGGTGGAGAAGGAAGCATTTCCACCGAGGGAATCGGTATTCTGTACAAGTCACGGTCGCTGCCTCTTTGACACGCTTTGGTTTTTACATTTAGATTGAAGAGCTTTCCGGGGAGCCGGAGCTGCTGCCGCGGTATTCGATCACGAAGACGGCCCGCCGACTGGAGGTGGCCCTCCGGCTCCAGAGCTCGCAGCCCGACGACACCTTGAGACCAAATGTCTGCGGTTGAAGTGGTCCGGGTTTGCGTTCTACGCGTTCTCGGCCCAAACCTGTGCTCCGCCTCTGAGGGTTGTGTCTCTGTAAGTGGCCCTGTGATTGGCCGAGGGCGAACCCCGCTTCTTGTCCAATGACAGCCGGGATAGGCTCCGTCCCCTGCACTGTAGATCATGACTGCAAACATGGACGCAAACGTTTACCTGCTGCTTTTTACCCGGCCCGGAATCCAAGTCGCTACACCCGCAGGATTTCCGCACATCCAATGCAGCTGAAATTCTCTTCTATGAATCATTTTATCCATAGCTGTTGCTATAATACTCCTCAAATTACTAATCCGATGGGGTTATTCTACTGCTACTTCGGTAATTGCCATTTCGCCTCAATAAATTAACTGGATTTAGGGAACAGGTGATGCATAACTGACGTTAATCGGCTAAAATTGAGCGAGAAATGATATGGAATTATGAAGTAATGAGTGAGAAGTGTCACCGGGGTTGGTGCTTTTGCTAAACGTAATAAAGAAATGATAATAGTTCATTATTCTTTCTGAGATGTATAAAGTTTTACCTTCTATACCGTGGAATATATTACTCAGTAAACTTGGGGAACTGCATTGTGAGAGGCAGTAAAAAGGTAATAAGCCTTCACGGTGCGTTCCAGGCGGCTAAATTATTTATTCATCTGAGGGTCCGTTTTGAAATTGACCGTCGACGCCGGCGTCTGACTCCAGCTCTTTGTTGATAAACGGAAAAGTTTAGACCCTTTTGAGGAGAACCTGAGCGTCCGCCGCATGGAACACGGCTGGCAAACCCAGAAAAACAGGCGATGTCGTTCGCGGCCGGGCTCAGGACCGACTGGGGAGCATGTGTTTGAGCCACCGCAGCGGGGGAGCCATCACTGAACGTCAGCTATTAGCATGGAAACGTTAGCGCTACTGCTATCAGCAGTAGCAGAGCTGTTGACCCTCCCGAACCTCAGCCTCCGTCGCACTCCTGGTACCCGAGTCTGAACGGGTAGCCCCGACGCTGGTGTGTAACAGAGGAGGTCCATTGGTTCACCTGGACCTGATTTGGGGTGAACCTCTCCAGGAGCAGCTGCAGGTGTGTGTTGTCTTGGAAAGGATGTCAGCCTGGTGCTACATGTAGGTGAAAGGTCATGTTGAGGAACCCCCTTCCCCCCGTACGATGAAGATCTCCTGGTCTTCAAGGACAGATCCCGAGTCCGCCTGCCTCCGTAGCGTGGGAAATGCTGTTGTTGTTTGGTTGTATCCGCCTGAGAGAGCAGCAGATTCATGATTATGGTCCTTTTGTCGGCGTTAATGTTGTTTATCCAGCCCTGTTTGTCAGATGATGTTGACAGCCGGAGCTCAGAAGCACCGGCAAATGATAGTCTTGGTAATGACAATTAAGAGGATCATTTGCGAGGGGAATCGTTTGAGCTCGAAGAAACTTGTGGTTTTTTGTTTTTTTTTACCCTGATCTGCCCGGCAACAGGACGCCGCGAGGTTCATCTCATCTGCGCTGGACTCCAGCTGGTCAGAGTGAGATCTTTATTTCTCACGTCTTCACCGTTGACCTTCGGGGATCCTGCTCTTTCAGATTATCCCTGCACGAAGCCAACATCTGCGGATCGGCCAGACCTCGTCCGCAACCGTCCCAGATGTTTACAGACCGAGGGGGGGTTTGCAGCCAAAGCGTCCCTGGCGGTTATCGGGTCTGAGGCGCTGTAAACGATGGAAACTATAAATCACAACCCATCCGACAAAGAATGAACATCAACTCCTCTGCAAGGAGGGCTTCTGAGGGACTTATTTAGGACTCTGGAGGAGAACGCAAGGTCAGACGCATTACTAAGATTTCTGTTCGGGCGGACGGCGTGTCAAGGTGAAGACGCATTCCAAATGTTCTCTTTTCTGGTTTTGTGGAGCAGAAGCAAAAAGGATATCAAGCGTTCTCGCTCAAAGGCTCCACTGCTCACCTGCACGGCGAGGTCTGGTCTCCACTTTCCTCCTTAACCCCTACTTTGACCGCTCGGGCTGCAGCCGTCATGACCGACTACTCCAAGCTCTCCGCGGTTTCCTGGATATCCTCATGAGCAGAGCTGTGGATGGCCGGCAGCAGATGTCCGACGCCTCCCTCGTCACGATGTCCTTCCTCGGGGTTTACGACCCAAACGTCCACGGATCCACGGGAAGACCGGTCTTCAACCGTCTCGCGTTCCGTTCCTCCTGTAGCTGTCTGGCTTTCCAGATATATCCAGATGTTGGTGGATGTCCGCGTCTCACTGGAGACAAACCAACCAACCTCACGTGTTATTTTTCCCTCCGTGAGCTCCTGTCACGGTGCCGTCCCGGCGAATCCGAAGCACGTTCGCGACGGCAGCTCGCCTGGTGATGCAGCGCTGCGGTCAAAACAAGAGAGAAACGTCCCGTCAACCGGGTTTCACATTTCCCTCGGTGAGTCTGAATGTTTTGGAGGTGATAATATCCCAGAATGACACCAAAGTGCTCCAAGTCCTCGAGCAAGTCTCCAGTTTTCTCCCATCCGTTAATCAATCGTAGTTACTTCAATTTGCACGGATGCGTTCTTTCCTTCTGCAGTCTTTTCTGTGACTCCTCAGGACTTTGGATGACAGAATAAACATCCTGCTTTCTGAGAGAAGCCAAAACCAGTGCTGCTACTGGACGCTGTATTTCCCTTTTCCATTCTTTGGCTCCCGCTCTCCCCCTGCGTGTCGGACAGCCGAGCGTCTCCGGACCATCACTGGACCGCGAGGACCACCTCAGGCCATATCGCACCCGTGGCTTAATATCAGAAGCATATATCAGCCCCCGCCGGGCGGGCGGCCGAAGCCATATCCTGCAATACACTTTGTCTGAGAGCGTGATGAGCGCCGTCCTTGCTGTTTCATTTCCTTGTTTTTTTTTTTTCCGGGGCAAACTCGTCCGTCGCTCACGCTTGGGCCTCCGGGCGCGTTGATCTAATGTCTCAGACAATCTCCATCTGCCCGCCGCCGGCGTACGTCGGAACCCACGGCTCGGCGGCCGCTCGTCCCCCCCCGCCCGAGGCGCGGCTCTCCGTCAGCTGTGTTTCAAGTGCATGATAAATCTTACAAAGCATCACCCAAAGCCAAAGCCGTTAAAGCAGCTCATTAAGATGTTAAGGACCGCGCTGGAAGCGGAATAATCACAGAGGTCCTTCCAGAACGCCCGTCCCCGTCCCGCCCGGACGGCCCCGAAACACATTTGGGTAAAGAAAAAGCCAGCGGACGTCTTTCAGACACGCAGGATGCAGGAGGATCTAAGCGAAGCTTGGTCCAACAAGAGCTGGAGAAGAGCTTTCTTTGGCCATCTTGAGTTTGCTGAGGCATCAGAGGGGCTTCAGGGAAGCTGTTGGTGTGTCCTCAAAAGATGAGGCTGCAGGCAGACACTCCGGGCCTCGCAGCTTCATACACTTCAGTTCCTCACGTGTGACTTAAGGAGGACCTCTGGACCGCAGGCGAATCAGAACCAGAATCCTGCACCCCAGCAGAGGAGCCGTTCCGGAGCTCCACCCTAAGAACGCCCCTCCCCGTCAGACCCGCCATCACGTGTGATATAATCCAACTTAATCCCCAGAGGATCCGAGGGGATCCGAACCCCTGATCTTTCCTCATGATCGGCGGAGTCCAGAAGCGGCCGCCCCCCCGCCTGGACGGGTTCGCAGGGTTCCTGCAGCTCCAGGCTCACTGAACCGTGGATTTTCCACATCCTCGGATCCACCTGCCTCTCCTGAGCATCACGGACGCCTCTCCTTCACCCTGCGCCGCTCAGAGGCGGCGGGCACACTAGCGGCTCGATGAAGTGTGTGTGTGTGCGTGTGTATGGTCTGCGTACGTCATGGCATCACTTTCTTTGCTATTAATTCCATCTCTGATTCGTTCCTCTTGCTTCTCCTGAGGGTTTTGCTCGGAGTATCGACGATGCTGCGCTTCACTTCCTCCCGTCGCCTCAACATTTGCACCACGCTGACGGCCCTTATTTTGCAATATGACCGAGCTTCCCGCGCAGAGCGGGTCTTGACCATGCTCTTTGAGATGATCTCCCAGGAGCAAACGCTTGGAGACCTTCTGCCGGTCGGATCCCGGCTCCGCGTGGGCGGCCTTCTGCCTCGACCGGTCGGGGTAGACACGGGGTTGCAGAAGCGCTCACAGTTACATGCCGCTAGCTGACTGATAAAGTGATAGCTTCACCCCTACGGTGAACCCGGGAAAAGACGCCGGGTCACATGGAGGCATCGATTCTCCGCGAGAGCTGGCGCGCTCAGCTTTTTCGGGCAAGGTCAGCGGAGAAGCACGGATAGGGGTTGATCCGGGGACGTTAGATGCGATTTAAAAATGTCCAGAGGGTTTTTAAGAGAGCGATGAAATCAGCCGCGAACTCCGTAAAAAGCCGGAGTCGGAGTACGCGGCTCGGTTTTTCGGGGTCGGCGACCTGAAAACTTTGAGTGCTCCCTGCTTTCAGGCTGCATCTTTCAAAACTTTCAGCGCCCCGTCAGCGCCTTTGCCCCCCGCGACGGTCCTCACCTTATCGAAGGTCACGCTTCTGGTTGAAACCCCTGCTTTTAAAGACTTGAGAGAAACGGGGCCGAGGGAGTAAATGGAGCTCATCACTTATGGATGATGCCGCGCGTTGCCGCAGCCCTTTGCGTCAAAGGGCTAATGGCTTTCAGTAATAACAGACTCAGATGTGTCCGTGCGTGCTGGCGGGGGAGGGCTGCGTGAAATAGGGAGGTTAGGGCGGCGGGGAATAGGAGGAAGGCGCCGGTGTTTGTCACATCCGGTGAGTCATCTCACCGACACCGTTCCTTCCCGCCTTCCCCTCCGGCTCCGGCCGCAAATGTCATTTTTTTCAAGCGCGGTCCTGGATGTCGCTTCCCTCCCCGGAAGAGTCGACGCCGTTGTTTCCCGCCGCGACTCGTTCCCTCCCCGCTCCGTGCCACTGCTTCACCTCTATCTGTCCCTCGCAGAACTCTCTGCAGGCGGCGATGAATAGTGGGGGAATGAACGTTTATCTATTATTGAGCAGCAGTCAGCAGCGGCAGCTATCTCTATCTACTAGGCTGCTTAAATAAATATGACACAGCGCCGTGGAGATTTGCACAAATCGGAGCCGGGGCTCACGCTCCCAGCGTTCTGATTTGCACATTCGCCATGCGATGCGAGCCAGCCGCTCGGAGCGGCGAGTAAATAAGACGTTTATTTCATTCCTTTGTCGGGAAACAGCTGTCATCAAAAAAAAAAGGCTTTTTTTCTAATCACTTGGAAAACCTCGAATAGAAAACGGGGCGAGAAAGAGAGACCGCGGTTTACACAAACCCCGGTTTGTTTGCTCCTCGACCTTCATCCCTTTCACGTGCTTCGCCCGACCTTTCCTTTCCGGCTCTGGCGGATCCGTCCGGCTCCCCACGTTCCCCACAATCGCTCCTCCCGCCGAGGAGATAGCAGGACTTCTATCGACCGAACGTCTGACGCCGGCTCACTCCGGCTCACTCCTCCCCATTCGGAGGACGCCGTCCAATGCGTACGAAGCCTCCGACGGCGGCGTGAGCGCCTTATCCGACCGTTTTTCGTACCTAACATTCATTCCTTTGCGTGTTTCACCGACGGTGAAGGCTTTGTGAATTCGGCCGCGTCACTGGAGTTAATCCTCCCGCGACCAACGCGCAAATAAAGCCTCGCAGGTGATTCACATTCACACGTGGGTTCATCTTGGATTGAACACTTCGGCCTTCTTGTGACTTCAGGTCTTTCCAAGGGCGTTTTCAGGTCCACCACCGGTCCAGGACTCTCGGAGTCCCTAAAGAGGTGCAGTTCATTTGCACAGTGCAGTGTGCAGTTCGCAGAACCTACTCAAGAACCGGTACGTTTCTCGGAGCATTCAGGCAGCGGAGGAACCGGCAAACTCAAAAACTAAAAGCCAGATACATCTTGTGGACAACAGATGTTCTCAGTTGTTTTCTCGGGAAAAAATGGAGCGACAAAGAGGTCCGCCTCAGAGGGCTTCCCAGGACTTGCAGAAGAACATCTACATGTTGGCCAGAAGAAGTCTGAGTTAGCTAACGGCTAAAGAGCTCGTTCACATGGTGAAGCAGTGCGGGAAGAAAATAAAAACGGGCGTTTTTCCCACGAACGTAGTGACAGCTTCCACCTCCATGGTGTCCGTGTTGTCCTCCTCTTCTCCTTCTCCTTCTGTGGTTTGCTTTGAGCGCAGGCTTAAGGTGCATGCCGCAGACGCTGGCGTCCACGCCGTGGTCCCTCAGATCGGAACTCAAGCACGAATGTCAGAGCGGAAAGTCAATTCCGCTTGTGACAGATTTAGTTTCTTTGAGAAAAAGATCATGTTTTCATTGATCATCAAGCGTGGACTTAAACCGGCTTGCGCTTTGCACGGAAAAATAGGGTAGAGCGCTGCACCACACACTACCGTAACTGTGGTGCTACTTGTGCAAAAGACTTTCCTGCAAGAAAAGCTTTGCATGTTTGTTCTATCCTTTACATAGGTACGCCGAAAAGAAAGGAGGATATATAGGAATCCTCTGATTTTTCCCAAAAGGCTGGGAAAAAAAAGTAATCATTTTGTTTGAAGACATTACAGTGATCCCTGGCTATAACGCGGTTTACTTTTCACGGTTTCGCTACTTCACGGATTTGCATAGTGTATTGTGTTCTGCATTCTGATTGGCTAAAAAGTCACTCCGCTCCTTCTCTACCTGTGCGTCAATAACGTTGCAGTTTAATACGTACACGTACGTAAAACAGCTTGCCAAATTTACATTACATACGTGCAAATTCTCTTGCAATTTCTAGTTTCTCTAAAACCCATAATGTTGACAAAACGCTCTGGACGGACAAAAGCACCTGCGGCAGGGCCCAAAAGGCAGCGGAAGATGCTATCTATCGCAGATAAAGTTAAACTTCTGGACATGCTAAGGGAAGGTAAAAGGTACGCGGCTGTAGGTCGGCATGACGGAATTAATTAATCATCTGTTCGTTCCATAAGTAAGGAAGAAAAAAACATAAGGACAATAGCAGCAATGTATATAGGGTATTTAATTGTATAATAATTGTAAAAAAAAATAAAGGTTCCTGCTTCACGGATTTTGCCTATCACGGGTTCTTTTTGGAACGTAACCCCCGCGAAAAACAAGGGTATACTGTATTTCTATCTTTTTTTCATTCCAGAGACTGACCTGTTCAAGATATGTGAACAAGTGACATTGAATAACTTCGGGTAAAAAGGGCAGTTTGTTGTGAAGCTGAATCTTCCCTGCGTACGGAGGAAGCAGTTATGAGGCGTCTTTGCGGAAACTCAAAGTATCACCGAAGTATCTCCAAGTATCTCTTTTCTGGAAATCAAAACACGGTCACCCGACCGGCGGGATGCTCCTTTATAGCCGTGAATCTATCTGAACAGGTTTGTTATTGGTACATCTGTTTGGTATTAGATGCAGTTTCAGTTTGCGGCGGTTACACAAACCTAGTCTAAATCCGAGGCTTTCGCATATCGGAGTTTAACCGGAACCTCAGTCACTTTCATGTGGAAGAGACACATAGTTTGCATAAAAAACACGGTTTTGAATTATTTTTCTTTTCGCAAAGTCTGACAGCCCCTAATCATGTTTTTATCTTGGTGGCAAATTTATCAAAATGTCCGTGTTGAAAGCAATTCCTTCCCGCTGTGTTCATCCATTCCTCTTCGCTCCAGGGATTCCAGGGAAAAGGTGGCGGAACCGTGATGAAGGTGGTCCAGAAATCAGCAGCATAATGGAATTCAGTGGAGCGTTTCAGAGGCCGCGTAGGTGGAGAGGACCTCTCATTCTCCCATCTCCATCAAACCTTCTCCTCCTCTTCCTCTCACACCAACCATCCTCATGTCCTCTAAATCTCCATCCATAAAGCTCCTCCCTGGTCTTCCTCCATCCCTCCTCCGTCCATGTCCAAACTGTCTCGGTCTGACTTTATCTCCATAACATCTACCGAGTCGGCCGTGCGATTTCCCTCCGAGCTACTTCTCCAGACGCGTTAGAGGAATACGAAAATCTCTGAGGACGACCGGCGTCATTCTCTGAGTGGAAGATGCGCTCCTGTACTCCTTTCCGGGATTGCAAAGCTTTTCTTTCTTTGCGTCGCTCCTTGTCCTCATTGGAATCGGCGTGTCGACTCTGAATCCAACATCCCCGGATCAAGATGGCCTTTCTCCCGGGCGACCCGATGCCGCCGAAGGGCTGCGGAAGGGGAGATTTTCTGACCGAGATATGAATAGAGACCTTTGCTCCGACTCGAGGCGGGTCCGCGGGGACGCGGTCCCGCCGTGTGAAGGCCGGAGCGGCGCCGCCGGCGTGGGGGACCTCTCCGGAGAGTCGAGCTTGCCGGTGGAGGCGGACGGCCCCGGTCTGGAGTCTGGTGCCGATGATAATGAGCCTCCGTCTTTCCCCCGCGGCTCCTTGGGAGCTGCAAGGTGGAGCTGAAATAAAGAGTGAGGCATAGATTCGCTCTTTATAGGAAGCGTCCCAAGATGACACCTTTTATGAAGTGGTACGATAAAAATATAAGATTTGGATTGAAGAAAGAAGAGTAGTGGTGGTCACAGCGCCGGCTGTTCCTCTGGGCGTTTGCGAATCCCTTGTATATTATTGTAGAGGACAAATACCGAACTGCCACAGTGAAACGCCAACGAGGTGAGCGAGATGTGCTTTACGAGGCCGAGATGTCCCGTTAATACGCCGTGAAAGGAGTGTTTCGAGGTGCGCTTCTTTCCCGAATCGTGCCTCTTGAGCCGCAAACGCTCAGAGAAAAGATCCCCCGAGCCGGGGCGGCGCCCGAATCCGAGCGCCGATCCAGTCGCCTTTTTATCAGGGACGTCCGCGCATGGAAAACGTGGGGACATCAATGCAAACAATAAACCGACCTGCGGCGGCACAGACTCCGGAGGGGTCAATTAAGATGTGTTTAACGGCAGAGCTGTGTGCTTTCCAGTCGGAGCGTCTCCCCTCCCGCTGTGTTAATGGAGGAGAATCAGGAGAAATCAAGGCAGAATTTCATATTTTAATCATTTGGATTCACGACCGGGCCCCTGTTTTGCATAAGAAACAATGCGCCGCTGTTGCATTATCCATGTCGCTGTGTGAAGCCTCCTCCAGCAGCTGCTAACACGACAACAGACTCCACAGCACATTAGCTTTCCCGCTCCGGCTCGGCCCTTATCGAAATTACAGACATGTACACGCGTTTTGTTATGCGCCGTCTCTTGTCGAATGAGCCACCAAACAAACACACGGGGGGGAAAAAAGTTCAGCCCGTCGGCCAGATTGCTAAACGGAGCCGCGCCGCCGGCACGTAGAGGCGCCTGCGAACGTCACGCCGGCCAATTACCGTAAAGACGACGTCATGGAGTCCGAGACCCTCGTGCGACTTCAACCAACGACGCCGGGATGAAGTCGGCGTCTTGGCCTGACATTTGACAGCTGACTCTCAGGTGACTCGGGGGAGAATCCAGATTGTTTGAATCCAGAGAAAGCGGCGCTGCGCAGCCCGCGGTCATGTTTAATGAAAGACAAGGCGCGCAGGAGAATAATTAGCACGGCGAGACCAGCAGGTGTGAGTTAGGATTCTGCAGAAGCCGCCGGCCGGGCAGACGTGCGCGGCCTTGCTGCGGAGCGGTAAAGCCAGACAAATGATGTGTTTTTAATGAAGCGGTCCGGGTCAGAGTATCAGGGTAAAAAGACGGCCTCATCTGCATTCTCCCCCTCCGCCTCCCCGCCTTCCTGCCCCGCTACCGCCTCCCGCTTCCCGCGCCCGTTGGATCTTCTACCCCGAAGAACCGGGAGTCTATATTTAGAGGGTGCATCTTCTGGAGGTTTGAGTGCTCGTGCCGTTTTCCGCGGATGCTCTCAGTGTTTGCAGAAGGGGGCTTCACTCGAATCGGTTTCTTTCATTTGACTTTTTTAACGAGGAGTTCTCTACCGGAGCGGCTACATGTCCGCGAATCTATCCATATTTATGGGCATTCAAAGCGAAGCCCGGCGTCGTACGGCAGACAGAATCACCTCCTGAAGGTTTTAATGTCCGTCAGCTGATATCTCATTCGCTACAAATCGACGGCAGGTTTTTCAATCGACGAAAAACATTCAACGGGAATAAAAAAGAATTCTAACGAGCAGGCACTTCTCCCGCAGCGTGTCGGCAAGCGCACGTTTGAGCTCCGCCTCCACCTCCTTCACTCCCAGGGAATCACAAAAGAGAATTACGCTCTGTTTGCACATTTTCTCCGACCTGCACGCGGATAAAGTCATCAATGACTCGCCCAGTCAGAGCCGGGAGCTTCTACCAGACATAGTTCAATGCACGCTGCTGACTGATTTAATTTCACAACAGTCGCTCTGTGTGTGTGTGTGTGTGTGTGTGTGTGTGTGTGTGTGTAGGGCTGGAGATAATGTCTGCATGTTTATTATGATTTTGGAACATCTTTAGTGCTCTCACAGCAACAGCAAATCAGAGAGGCTGTCCCTCGCTGGACATTTAAATGCAACATGGAGGTGAAGATGCTAATGAAGCCGCGGCTCGTACTCCCCGTGTGGAGAGGCTCGCTTGAGAAGCTCTTTGCTCCGCATCGCTATGAATCTGCACGTGGTCCGGAGGTCAGCCAGATGGACGCATTGTGTAGAAATAGCTGCTTTGTTTTTGTCGTCAAGCAGGACTAGCCTTTTCCCACAAACCACTCAAAACCTTGGAAAGGATGAGAAGGAACCAGATGGAGTTCGGCGCCTCTCAAGCAGGAATGGACAGAAGCTGGAGGATGTTCGTACGCGGCGGACGGAGCGTTGTTGGAGATATAGAAGCGGAATTATGGAAGTTAAAGGAAAAAAAAATCTTCAGCCGTACAACACTGGAGGATTCCACTTCCCCAGAGGGTTCCTTCTGCAGCCTTCAAGAGCACGAGAGCCGGATGAGCTCGGATGTCGGTCAAGATGATATAAATTACGATTCAAAGGTGTTAATTGGGAATATCCCCGATGTGATGGAGCGTTAAGCGCCACAAAGCACACCCTCCACAAAGGTGTTTGGATCAATAAGACACGGAGCTGTTTGCATGTGTGAAGGGAATTAAGCAGTTCGGCCGTCGTCACGTCGACGCAGTCCTTCGGATCTTAATCCGCGCGCCACGCGGATGCACGAATACGTGAAAGAAACACAGACAAGAGCAGTGGCTCCAGTTGTGGAAGGGCGGAAGCCGTCATTTTATTATTGATGAACTCAGAACTTCAGCTTTGACGGACAGAAGACGACCGTGTGGACGATCGACACTCAAGGAACCCGAGCGCCCGCTGGCCGCTTTGGAGACGCGGCGGTCGATGTGGCCTGAAAAGAAAAATAAAAGGTAAAGAGGGAGAAAGACACAATTTGGAATTGCCATGGCAACCGGGAGTGTGGAGACATTAAATCATCTTTAAAAGATGGGATGGGGAAACCGACAGAAACACCGACTATATGCCAATGAATCTCCAGCAGTGGTTGCGTCCAGACCTTCCTCCCTTCGCTTCTTCCTTTTTGTCAGCATATAGATTCTCCCCCGGCCTTGTCTTCTCCTGTGCCCAGCGCGCCGACACATTTCGGAATAGCAATAAGCTGGCCTCGCTCGCACGTCTCCCGGCGTGCACCGAGGAATACTCCTGCTGGCAAGTCAAAGATCTTCTCCCTGCGGACGTCAAGGCCTCCTCGCGGAAAGGCGCCTTCGTGCATCCTGACCGGTCAAAGACCGAGACTGAATAAACTAAACCGAGCCAGATGTGGGAATAAAGCTGAAGAGGAAAAGTTTAAAACCTTCCTATTTGAAGAAGCTTGGCATTAGCATTAGCATTAGCCTAGCCTTTGGACCCTCTCTCATTGGGCAGCGTCCCGGGGAGCGGGGCCTGACCTTCTCGGCGTCTCGCCATTTGTCCACCGTTGTTGTCAAGTTATCAGTGTATCCTTTCGGCGATTAGCATGCAACTGTTAGCACTGCTGGTATTAGCAGCAATGGAAGGTGAGTAGCCGTCCCCTCCAGCAGTCCCTCATCCCGCTTTCTTTCCGTCCTCCTGTCTCGGTCCAGGCAGAGAGCTTTTCGGCCCTTTCCCTCCCCCCCGGGCCGGTTCGGCTTGAAGCCGCGACGACGTAAGCCAAACAAACTCAAAGTGTATTTGCCGAGCCCTGCTCGTATCCCTCGGAGTTCCGCGGTACACTCCGGGGGAAGTGTCCGACTCCTGTTTTCTTAAAAGAAAAAGAAGCTACCATGACTAATGCATTGAACAGATGATGAAGAGTTTTTTTTTTTCGCGATTAAAAATAGTCGGCGTGGTTTTCTTTCAGTTGCAAGAATGTTGCATCACAACTTAATTCAAGCGCTGACTCGCGCAGCAGGGCTCGGGAGGCTACTTTAAATTATAATCTCTTTTCGAATTACTGATTAATTGCCTGATTAACACCTCCGTCGCCATGGGGATCCGTGCACCGGCCTTAAAAAAAGGTATTTATAGATCTCCTTTCTCTGAAGTTGAAGTGTCTTCATCAGCTGTCGGAGTTAGCGTCCGGCCTGTTCGCTTTCTCCCCGAGAACGAGCGGCGTCTGTCTAGACGTTGTGCGGGAGCCCCGGCTGCGCGGCCGCCGCGCTCCCCGGCCTTCTTAATATTTCACGCGGTTAGAAGTCAGAGCAGACGCCTGAAAGGAAAGTCCTCTCCTCGTTTAACCTCCAGGACACGCCGCTCATGCTAAACAGCCCGGGGGCAGGCTTTGCCGGGGCTGAGCTCCGTTTTAAAACATGTCCGAGCTTTCAGTGATGTCCTCCTCCCGCCTGCCAGTCCTGGTTCTCAGGACTTTGGGACCGGGCAACAGGCGTTGCCGTTGTCACTTAAAGCAAGCAGAGACGGCTTGATGAAAGACGGATGCAAATGGCCACATGAAGAGGCAACATCCGCCTCCTGAGCCAGACTGTTTGCAGGAAAAGACTTAGAAGAGCAGACCAATAGCATCAGCAGCATCTGCACCAACTGAAGAATCTGAAGCATCAGCAGCATCTGAAGCATCTCAAGCATCTGCAGCATCTGCAGCATCTGCAGCATCTGCAGCATCTGCATCTCAAGCATCTGCAATATCTGCAGCATCTGCAGCATATGCAGCATCTGAAGCATCTGCAGCATCTGAAACATCTGCAGTACCATCAGCATCAGCAGCATTTTCAGCATCTTCAGCATCTGCATCTCAAACATCTGCAGCATCTGCAGCATTCGCAGCATCTGCAGCATTAGCAGCATCTGCAGCATCTACAGCATTAGCAGCATTAGCAGCATCTGCAGCGCGGCTCACAAACTTGGTGTTTAAACTCGTGATTTTGTAGTCGCGGTGCGTCGGAGACTGAATCACACCTTCACGAGCCCCGGAGCCGCCGTCTCTTCATGGCGTGTTTTTGCAAAGTGACTGGTTTTTCATTTCTCTCGATTTGCCGCCCGATGGAATGGAGACATTGTCCGTTTGAGCCTTGAATCCAAAGACGACGGGTCCTTCGCAAACAAGCACACTTGGATGAAACGTACCGATCGGTTGAGTCCGTCACCAGAACCAGATTACACCTGAAACCCTGATCAGATGTCCTCGCTCCCAGCGAGTGTCAGCGAAGAGAAGGAAGAAGCCGGAAGTGTGCGAGATGGTCCGATAAGTTAGTGCCCAGAAATGTGATTGATAGCCGTGAGCTGCGGAGCTCCCGACGGCGCACGGAACGGAAATAGAACTTCCCTCATCGTTCTCCTGGCTTTGTGCGGCGGAAACAAAGCCCCCGTCTCGATGTGAAGTGCAAACGCGTGACCCCGTTTCCCCCCGCTTCCCCTCCCGATCCCGGGATCGCTTTGTACGGGACCGGCGGAGTTGGCTTTGGTGGCGGCTAATAAGCTGCGGCAGAAAGGAGGCGCCGCTGGAGTCGGTCTTCTCCTGCCTCCAACACACATTAAATCTTAAAGAGCCCCGAGCGACGAATCCGGCGCCGCGTCGGCGGTGAAGCTGACACGAGACGCAAAAAGCTCTTTGTGATTCTCCGATCTCGTGTCGAAAGACCGGTTTTCCACGTCGGGGCCGTAGCGCCGTGACGTTTTCTCAGGAGGCGCGCCGCTTTCGACCCGCCGATCTAAAACGCTACACTTGTTCACGCTCACGTTAAGCGGCGCGGAAATAATTACCCGCCGTCGCAAATATGGCAGAAACAAAATGTGGGTTTTGCAGAGGATTTACGGGAGGCCCGGCGGCGTCTCGCCGGCGTTTCCGCACGCCTTACAGCGCGCGAGGGCCCCGGAAAGCTGACGGAGGGTGAAATATTATGCTAAATGTGAAATACCGCGCTCGGGCTGTCCTCATTACCCGTCTCTGTCTGCCTCTCCTTCCCGGCTCTCTCGCTTCTCCCCGCCCTCCTGGTCTGCCTTTGTCCGTCTCGCCGCCGCGCCGAGTTGGGCGGCGGCAAATTGGTGGCGGTTCCCCCGTAGACAGAAGGCGGGGGGGCAAAGGCTTTTGTTTACCACCTGTACGTCCTCGTGATGAAACACTCAGCTTTTGTCTTGCCGGAGCCAACTCGCCACCTGCCTCCTCCCGGCCGCCGCCGCGCCGCCGGGAAGCCAATTAAATGCTATTTGAACGAGATTGGATTCAGAGCGAGGAGAAACACGCCGACAGCTTTTCCAGAGAGTCGGACCTGGAAAGACGGCAAGCGGACGCCGCCAGAGGAGGTGGACGGCGCCGAGAAAAAAAAGGACGCCTTCATTTTATTAAAGTGTTGACTTGATGGATGACTATCTGGGAATGTGCAAATATTTGTGACTATTATTCATCACACGAGTCCTGTGAATATTTGAAATGGATGCTCGTGGAGCTTGGAGGTGGCGGACGAGGTCCAGCAGGGATATTAAAACATTCAATAAGACTTTTTACCTCAAGAAAAAAAATAAACACATCAATGCCGGCTCTTTGTGGCGTAGCATATCCGACCGGAGCGGGAGTTTAAGGACCGATGTGATTGGTCGGATGGAGGCGGGTGATTGGCTGTGGGTTACATGCATTTTGGTGAATATATATCCGATTTTTTACACTTGCAGTGGATGAATATTCTTTCAGTTAAATCAGGACATCCTCATTTTGATATTTCGATTGCAGCGGTTCAGAGGATGGTGACCGTCGTTTGGTAAACGAGAGAATCCGTGTGACCTAAATCAGCTGGGAGGCTTCGACTGCGGTTAAGGGTTGCCATGGTGATGCAAACGGGCTTAATTTCTTCAGCAGGAGACAAAGAGCGGAGTGAAGGGCACGGCTCGGCGTCGGGCTTATCGCTCCGAGGCCGTGACTGATTCCGGCGCCGAGAGGCAGGAGACGCCTCTGAGAGCTGGAGCGCCAATTATTAGCTGCAGATCTCAGCTCTAATTACAGCGGGGTTACTTGGAGGGTTCCTTCTTGAAGGTCCAGCTGAACTTTGACGGGGTTCCGATCCCTTTGCTCACCGGAGGAACCGCTTGAAGTTACCGCAACCTTTACGGGAACGAGGCTCTGTCTCCACGTGATTGGACGGCAGAGGAACCGGGGACCATGGACCTCGGCTCTTCCATCCATCTCGGCCTTTAGTCCGAGGCTTGGACTCTTTGCGGTTCCGAAGGAACTCAAGTGCGCTTGGTGATCGGTGGAGCTCATAAGCCACGCCCGTTCCCAGACACTTCTTGTGGACTGCAGAGCCGTATTTTAAAACCTACAGTGATCATCGATTGAATGTTTTCCGAGCACATCGTAGCTCGGACCAATGTGCGGAGTTAGCTAACAGCTAACAGGGTTCTTCTTTATCCCTTGTGTTGTCTTGCGGGTCAAAAGTGACCCACTGCCATGTTTAAGTGGAGAAAAAACACTTTAACCTATTTTTTTCTTCAACTTGAAATTTTATGACTTTTCCTAAAGAAACCCCATTATTAGAAAAAGTGATACTTCTTTTTTGTTCATGTTTCCATGTGGGCTGTACACCACTACGGTACAAAGATTGTCTTATGGGTCATTTTTGACCCGTAGGACAAGGGGAGTAAACACAATGTTAAGATCCAACGAGGGTTATTGATGGCGATACTGATCTTTGTATTGGCTGATAATGTCTGGAGCTCACAGGTGAGGAGATGGATGGTCACTCTGGGATTCCCCCACTCAGATCAACACCCTGGGCACCATCTGCCATCCAGCAGAGATTCCAGATTGGTAAATTAAAGATCCGCCTCATTGGAAGTGTTGTTCCTGTGCTCGGAGCCTCACAGAGCGGCGAGCTGAACCCACGGCCGGCTCACAGGTGTTTGTGGCCGGCCGGGTTCGGCTCGCCTTCTGCACCCTCTGGAAAAGGGACTCTTTCTGGGTGCAGCTAACCAAAATGTACCACAGAGAACTTTTGGGAGAAAAACATGTTTTTTTGAAGCACGCACAGTAGCACCATTTTCTTTTTTCCCATCCTCCGTGCACACACACACACACACACACACTCACACACACACACAAACACACATCATAGCACAGAGACAATAATACAAATACCTCGGCACTCATGCTTAGATGAGAGCTGGCAAGTGGAAAATAATGACTTCTATTGGGAGTCAAGCCTTCCACTGCAGCGCACACACACACACACACATACACACTCACACACACACATATATGCATGGGCATGCACACGTGCACACAGCGGCTGATAAATACCCAATTCTGCCCCACTCGTTATGCATATTGGATTGAAACAGCTCAACCAGTCTTTTCAATTTGGGGTTGCTGCAGCAGAAATGAGCGCGCAGCTGCACCTGAGGTCCCGGCTCCTGGAGAGCTGCGAGGGCAGAGCGGCTCTCTGCATATTTCAAAAAGGAAGCCTGAACCCCGCCTGCGCGGCGAAAGATACTTTTGCGACCTTTGTGTCATTTTGCCGCCGTACCCTGTGGAGTGCTGGAGGTGTGTGTCCTAAACACGGCGGTGCAGCGGGGGACCCGCCCAGGATTTTTCCATTTGATGGCTCGAGCTTTCATTATATTTTTAAAAGTCCTCCCCCTGCCGGTGCCTCCGCGCCGCCAGTGAAGTAATCCAGACTGCAGCGTCCAGATAAGGACTGGCGGCGGGGGGATAATCTCCTGATGCGGCGCCCGCGCGGCAAAGGTTAGCATATGGTGGTCATTTCAAAGTCTCATCATGTTGCACGTAGACGGCCTCGCTAATGTGGGATCCTCCAAATGATTGCACCCCGGGAGGGATGGGGGTCTCCATCGAGGCGCGGCGGGGATCCGTGTTTCCCGGGTGAGGACAGGCCCGGATGAAGGACTCTAACCGGCGGAGCGAGGCGGCGTCGTTCCTTGCGAATCACGGCCGATCATCGCGGATCTAAGGCTTCTCTGATTCGAGCCGTCGCCTGCAATCAGAAAGAGAGTTTAAGTGCAATTAATGTGTGTTCTAGTCATCTGACAAACATCCAAAGGGAACCTAAAGCTAAGAATTTAGTGGAAAGAGTGCGGAGCGTTCACCCGAAGGAGACCACGCTGTCTGCTTCCTCGCAATGTTTGTATATTTATCATAGGATTTGATGTTTGCTGTCATTGAACGGCAGCGTTGACACACTGTGTTTACCCGGGGAGGGGCGGGGGGTTCAGGAGGGGACAAACACACCGGCGCAGTCAAAGAAAACCCGTCTGCTTTGACAGCTACCTCACAGAAGCATGACAGGCGGGGTCAGGGGCGGCCCGGACCTCCACCGACCCTCCTGGTAGCCATCATCTCCGAGACGGAGACCCGCGTCAGCTCGGTAGGCGAGGAAGAAGAAGGAGGAGGTGTTTGTTATTGTCGGCGCACCGTGTGTTTGTGTGTGTGTCTTTGTGTGTGTGTTATTGTCAGCACACCATGCGCATGTGTATGTATGTATGTGTGTGTGTGTGTGTGTGTGTGTGCGTTGAGGCTCCTGCCGAGAAGAGAAAACATTCACTTCCCAGGTGCCTTGTAACATAACATTGGATAGGACACTGTGTGTGTGCGTGCATGTGTGTGTCTGTGTGTTTATATGTGCGTGTGTGTGTGTGTGTATGCGTGCGTGTGTGTGTGCGTAACTAATCCTGCAGTCTCAGAGTTCAATCCCCTCGGTAAATAGCACCCCCGGTTTTGTTTTCCCCACAAACCTAAATCAATTCTGTCTCACAAACATGAAAGAAAGAAAAATGACTGGAATCTCTGTGTTTTTCTGCAGAGGCACACAAACCCCGAGGTGTTCTCTGCAGCAGCCGGGCAAAGACTGCGGCGCTCTGGGCCCGCCGTCGCCTCACTCCCTTCCTACACTTTTAATTGGCCCGTTACTCAACTTTTAGCAATGCGTTAGGTGATGCTGTGCAGACGGCAGGCTGCACAGCCGACTCGGGGAGGACTGACTCCTAAATGTTGGTGAGAAGCCGCTGGAGGACACACACACACACACACACACACACACACACACACACACACACTCAAATGGTGTCTCATAGACAGGACCATGCCAGGTCTGGGAGGGCAGGGTTTGTAAAGGAGGAACCCTTATCAGTCCAGATGCAGTGCGGAGATTCTCCTGCACCACAGATCCAGCCGGACCTCCATAGAGCTACGTAGCATCAAAAAAACAAGATCCAGTCATCTTGGGGAAAAAAAGCTGCCGGGATGGCATGAAGTTTCCTTCCATTCTTAATAGGAGAAACTAAAGAACTGAAGGTGTGTGTGTGTGTGTGTCATCCCTGGAAATTGTTGTGTGAATGCGAATGCTTTTTAAGTCGAGGTGTTTTCCCTCCTGGCTCCACGTTGCAGTGTTTGGCAACGTTAGCGGTACACGTTCTCAGCCGTGGGCTGATGTGGAGTTGAGGTTCCTTCAGGTGGGACTCAGAAACCTGCTCAGCCTGTCTTCTCTGCAGACACAGGGGTTCCACCTCTGACCTGCGGTCAAATCTTTGTACTTAAGACCTTAAAACACTGATAACCTCAACCTTGACAATTTATATTTTATTTATATCTTATTGTATTTCTTATTCTCCCTCCTTCCTACTATTATCTATTATTGTTATGTTTTTGCTTGAAACTCTGGCACAACAATTTCATTCGGGTTAAATAAAGTTGTTCTCATCTCATCTCATCTCATCTCATCTCATCTCATCTCATCTCATCTTATCTCATTTGAATATGGTCCAGAGGAGATGAGAGGAAGTTGTGGAGCTTCCATCAAGAAATCCAACCATTCTTTAGAACTGGATCTCTCTGTGAAGGCCGTGGAGGTCGTCTGTCACACCGTCAAGGAAAGAGACCTGCTTTTCCTCCCTGTGCAGCTGGCTGGCGGTATTTTTCTATTTTGAAGACAGCTTTCACTTCCTGTTTCATGGTCCAATCAGCTGCTTCCATCCAACCCTCAGCCAATCACCTTCTTCGGCAAGTTCTCCTCTCACACCATCTGCTTTCCTGTCGTCGTTCCCTCCATCCATGAAGCTCCTCTCTGGTCTTCCTCTCGACCTCCTTCATCCTTCTTCCCAGATCTTCTCCATCCATCCCTCCTCTGTCCATGTCCAAACCTCCATCTTCATCTCCGCCTCATGTCTTCTCCACGATGTCTCCAAACCTCACCGTTAACCCTGCCGACTCCGGTCGCACATTGAGCGTCGGTTCTCGTCTTGGCGCGCATTTTTAAGCGCTCGCTCCTTTCTGGACCAAATTAGATCAGCCAGGTGTGGAAACCCTTTGGAGCTGAGGTAGGAAAAGCAGCAGCTTCAAAGAGCCTGGAGAAAAGAGAACGGCGTGCATGTGAGCTGTTGTTGCGAGGCTCTTTGAAGCCCCG